>NC_047039.1:85653232-85956262 GCF_011762595.2 Tursiops truncatus | reverse complement strand
GGCTGCGCTATTGTTTCTTGACTGCTCCTCCCTTGTCTCTGTATCCCCTCCCTTCCCTGACTAGCAACCATTTGAACCTACCCTTTGGAACTCAGGCAAGGTCATGGAAGCTGAAGCCTAGTCCCAAGAAATGGGGACTACAGAAAGGCTTCCACGCCCAGGAGCCCCACAGGGTCCTGCTCAGTTTCAGTACTACTCTGGTCACTGTGGGCTATGTATCGTGTCTGCTGTAAAAACCCCAGCAAATACTGCAGCTATTGTGTGGCATCTGGGAGCACAGTGAGGCAAACCCCAAAGCGCAGGGGATCGCAGCCTTCATTCTAGATGACTTCAGAATTTACTTCAGCAATTTTCAGAAATACCCCTCTGTGTTGAATGATCTTATTAACCTAAGGGACTCCACAGATATATAACATAGGTAATACATATAGAGACAGCTTTAACAAAATATATAATGTATAAATATTACACACAGATATGTGTATGTGGTGTATATATATAATATTTTTTACGTCATAATTTTGGTTGTAAATGGTGGTACATTTATTTTAAAAATGATTTTATTAGTTATTTGTTGTTGCTTAACAAATTACCCCACAACTTAGAACTTAAAAGCAAAAACATATATTATCCCACATAGTTTCTGAGGGGTCAGAAGCCTGATATGGTATAACTGAGTCAAGTCAGATGATTCTGTCTCAGGATCTCTCAGGAGGTAGCCTTTACCTTGTTCAAGAGGGAGTCAATAATTTCAGCCCACAGTCAAGGTCGTGCACACCAGGACATGGTATCATTGGGAGCCATCTTGGAGGCTGGTTACTACAATTTCACACTTTAAACTCAAAGTACAGTAAATCCCTCCTAATTACTGTTTACTAAAAATATTTAATAAATATATTTGGTTTGTCACCAGAAGAAAAAAGAAAACTATAGGCAATGAAGTCTATTAGAAAGTGCCTGGGTGGCAACCTGGGTTCCGCTGCTTCTTCCATTAGTAATTAACTGTGAAACTTTCAAAAAATTATCTGTTTGCGACACAGATTCCTCATCCATTTATTTATTCAACAAATATAAACTAAACACTTATGCATTACTCCAGATGTTGGGATACATTAGTATAAATATTCCTGCTCTTATGGAGATTACCTTCTAGTTGACTTCCAAATCAATATGTAGCTGTAAAAATCAGGTTAGAGATCTGTTTTCATAAAGACAAGTGAAAGTCTAGAAAAAGTTCCAAAGGCCTGGGTTTAAAGCCAGAAAGTAGGACACAGATAATTCCCAAATTGCAAAGTATAGAGCTAAAGGCAATCACAAAATCAAAATGTTTGGACTTCATTTACATGGAACAGCATTAGGGAAGAAACTGAACATAGGGCAACCACCAGAGCAAAGGGGTTCAGGATTTGAAAATAGTAGAGCTTGAAGCAACTCCCCAAGTCTTTACTGAGTAGTCATATGTAATTTTTATTGGGGAATTTAAATTAAGCTCTGTGTGGGAAGGGAGCTGTTAAAGAAGCAATTCTAGCTTGATCAACGTACTAAGACTATGCTCCTGTTAATTGTACAGCAATATATTTCCCAGGATACATGGCAGGAGACACTAAGATAATGCTGTGTAATCACAGGGTTTTAGAAAATGTATCTTCTCACTGAGGCCAACACTTTTCCATATAATATTTCTGTACTGATTAACTAGGGGGGTTCACTAGGAATGAATCTTACTGGACCTCATATAAAGATGGCAATATTATGAAAGTTGAAGCAAATAAGGCAGGAACACTCCCCCAGCGTACAGGGATTTCTAGCATATTTCATGAATTTCTTTCATAGAGTGTTTTGTTACTGAACCAAACTTAGGTCTGCTTGTCCACTGGCAGTAAAGCCAGTCTGCTGACACCAGGTTGTGTTGAAGGAAAGAGCAGTGTTTACTGTAAGGGGCCAGGTAAGGTTGGGGCAGCTAATGCTCAAAAAAACACAAGCTTCCCAGTGGTTTTCAGGAAAGCATTTTTAAAGGCAAGGTGAGTGAGGGGAGTTGCAGGGTATGTAATCAGCTGGTGCACAATTCTCTAATTGTTTGATGGTGAGTGTCATAGCTAGCAGTTAACATTATCAGTCCTCAAGCTCCAATAGGCCTGGGGGCTATGTGCTCATGGTCATCAAGTCGTTAACTTCTTCCATTTGGTGGGGGTTTTAGCATCTGTAAAACAACTCAGGAAATGTGTATCAGGTACTGTTATCTAAGTACTGCAGAGAGGAACTAAAGATTCTGTGACCACTGTATGGCTGATTTACTGTTTAGATTGTTGCCAGTTCTCCTGGGCCGACTGCTACTTTTGTCACTACGGTGTTCACATGCTTTCAATCATTAATTCTTGAGCCAGGCTTGTGTGACTCAGGGGAGGCCTGGGAGACTACAGGTTTCCACAAACAAGAGGCAGGCAGAGGACATGGGGGGAGGAAAGGCCCCACAGGGTCCTGCTTAGTTACATTTTGTTGATCTTTTTTTGTTTGTTTGTTTGTTTGAAGGGGGAGGGGAAGATTTAAAGAACTCCTAGATTTTATTGCATAGTCAGTATGTGCAGGAATCCTTGTGAGTATGTGTAGGGGGAGGGGCTCATATTTGTGTGAAAAGGAGTGTTCTGAGCAGAGTAATATGTATGTTCTCAGCTGAGGGTGTCTTTAATTTCTCAATTAAATACTTCATTTAAACATCAAAAAATGGCAAGCAGAAGTTGGAAAGGCTTCTGGAAGTTTAGTACAAGAGTACTCTAAATTCATCTTTACTGCTGGTTGAACAGAAAGAATCAGGAGAACAGGAATCTGGAGGGTGGTGCAGAAGGATCCAGGGGTTTGCATTTCTGGGAATATCCTGCCATCTATACAGCCTGTAATCAAATAAGGCACAGCTAGTGAACAGGGCTCAGGCACTGGGAGCCTAAGTATTGCAATATCATTGTGAAATACAACAAAAGCATAGGGTCACACTGGGTCCCTAGAGATCAGGGATTGCTTTGAGGGTATAGTGGAACTATTCGCAGAGTTGCTGGACTACAATGGATATTACTTCTCTTGATCTCAAAAGCTAGATAGAAATTTTAGCATAGATTCTCATAAGATGGGATTAGATTACTGCAGTATCCAAACCAAGAGGGGAAACACAGAAATAGGAAAGCATAATAAGATAAAGAACCAAAGACTGGGGCCTTGAGAGATTTTCATAGCTCTTGGGGGTATACAGATACCTTGTCAAGAGCATTAAGACAGCTTAGGTATACAGTCTTTAGGTAATAGGAGCCATAAAAAATACTCTTTTATTGTCGTTGTTTTTAAATTGCTGTCTCATTATATGTAGACAAACACTTTTTTGGAATTTTTTTAGTTATATAAATATTCCTTGAAGTAAGTTCCTAATACTATATATGTATTCGTTATAAATGAGAATTAAATAGGTTAACATACGTGGTTGTATTACTTTGAAATGTTTAGGGCAAAAATGAAATAAATTGGGATTAAAATATAAATATCGATGGACTTCCCTGGTGGTGCAGTGGTTAAGAATCTTCCTGCCAATGCAGGGGACACGGGTTCAATCCCTGGTCCAGGAAGATCCCACATGCCGCGGAGCAACTAAGCCCATGCGCCATAACTACTGAGCCTGCACTCTAGAGCCCATGAGCCACAACTACTGAGCCCGTGTGCCTAGAGCCCGTGCTCCGCAACAAGATAAACCACTGCAATGAGGAGCCTGTGCCCCGCAACAAAGAGTAGCGCCTGCTCGCTGCAACTAGAGAAAGCCTGCGTACAGCAATGAAGAGCCAATGCAGCCAAAAATAAATAAATATTTTTTTAAAATTGCCATCTCTCAAACCACTAAAAAAAAAAAGTTAAAAAAATACAAATATTGAAAAAAATATATATATAAATATTGATACTTGATTTAATACTTGTATTATGAATTAAAGGAAAAAGAATTCCTAAGAATTAGCATTGATATTTCAAATTTTTGCAATATGATATCAGTAAGTTGAATAAAGAAGGAAAAGAAATTTTGAAAGTGCTGACCCACTGATTTAAAAGAATGTGTGGCAGAAGTTGAAATAAACAAGGAAGTAGCTATTCCTAATGTTTCTGTTATCTTCTACTCAGTAAGTACTCCCAAATGTCCATTTTTTTTTTCCATTCTCTCTTCTGTGCTTCTTATTCTCTTATAATTAACTATTTGCCATCTGCTTTGGGCATTCTCATTGACATAGGTACCTGAAATCCAGTGTCTCAACTGCACTCAAACATTTCTATTTCTTTGTGAACATCCAGAATGGATGTTTGTTTCTTTAAGGAGTAAGAATTTTGCAGTGTTTGCAGTGCGTGATCCTGCTGTAAAATGTCTTGATTGTGATATTGTTTATGAGAGGATATATTGCAGAGGGGTCTCTGAAGTTTGATAGCCCAGGTTCGCTTGAAGTTCACCACTTTCTTCACATAGCAGAGGTCCTTGTTTGCTGATATATTTTCTAATTTCTCAAGTAATAACGTATGTGTCAAGAGAACAAAACAAGTCAAAATAAAATCATAGAAATGAAAATAGTGACTCATACATGTTAGGCCTTCAGCAAAATATGTAATTAAGGAAATGAATGGAACTAAACCCTTTGTAAACTGATAATGAGATATATTCAATGGAAAGTGTCACTTTTCCTCAAAAAGTTAAAAAAGAAAGTATCAGATTTCTTCCCCTTAATATTTTCAGTTGCAAAATAGCATAAGTAACCTAGTAGAGACTAATGTATTGCACATTTGACAACTGTCAGAATTTTGACCTCTGTAGGGGTCATATGATCCTAATCAGCCTAATCTAGATGATGAATGTTAAAAGCTGGTATTTCAATGAAATGAACATAGTCTGAAGCCATTCTGGAACAGAAAGTGTGCTGTTCATTTTATTTTCCCAAATGATTATGTTATCACAATATGATTTACTAACAAATCCTTTTCTCTCCCTGCTGATTTGAAATCTAAATATCAAGAAAAATTTCATATATATGTCTATAACTTTCTGGCTCACAATTCTTTTCCATTGCTTGCCCTACTAGTCTCTATGCCAGAACTATAACATTGTAATTACTATATCTGTCATATTTTAGTACGTGGGGGAACAAGTTTCTTTTGATTTCACTTTTTTGTAAAAAATTATTCTATTCAAAGTTTTATTCTTCCTGCTGAATATAAAACTATTTTAAAGTTTCATTAAATAAGTACTTATATTAGAATTGTATTTATTTATATATTATATTAATTTGCATAGAATTAACATCTTACTAATTTTGGGTTTCCTGTTAGGGAGTCAGTCAGGTCCTATTTTGTGTCTCTCAAAAAATTTGTGTAGCTTCCTTTATATTGGTGGTTCTAACTACTTGTTTGTTTTTATGATATTCTTCATTACAATTGTTTTTATGAATTAGGTCTTGCTTTCTGTTGCATTTTTTTCAGGATAATTTAGATATCTAGGGAAGCTATACTTTTCATATATTTGTTTTATAACTACCCATTTTACTTTCATGTTAGATAGCATAATTGTTTTCAGTGGATTCTCCCCAGGTTTCAAGTAGATAGTCATGTCATCTTCAAATCATAAATGTTTTTGCCATTTCTTTTTTTAAATTATAGGTCTTATTTCCTCTTCATGATTTATTATATTGTATATAAAATCCATAGTTATGAATTGCAGTGATGATAGTGAACATATTTAAATGGAATGCTGTGTTTCACTGAGAGGTTTTGATTTCAAACAATTACTCTGAAATAAATTAAGACTTTTCAGATCATGTATTTTTGAATTTACCTTATTAACATGGAATGTTACATTAATAGAATTCTTCATATTGCAGAACCATCCTTTGATACCTTTTTTTATATGGCTCCTCTTCACGTAATAGACAATATAGCCTCCCTCACTTTTTCAAGATTTACCACCTTTTATCATGAGTATTTGAGTAAAAAAAGTCCATGTTTTATTTCCACTCAGAAATTAGTCCATACTCTAGTATATTTCATTGTTTTCTGGCTCCTAAGCAGTATTCTTAACTTCTGTGGCTGCTCTTTTCTCTTCTTCCTATGAGAGTCCGAGCAAGAAATACAGATTTTATTTTCATTTACTCAAAACATTGCCAACAAAAGTTGTTGTGCATAACACTCTCTAAAAGATTTCAAATTCACAATCAGAATTTTCTTTATTTTCAGAAACGATCTGCCATAGTCAGTTTTTCGATGATTATATGTCTCCTTAGACTGTTTACTTTCATTTCTGTGACCTCTATTTCCTACTATTGTCTTTTTCATAATTCAAATCACAATTTGCCATACAGATAGTGCTATGTAGTAGGCATATTTTGCTAATAATTATATGTTGGCTTTAAAAAGTATGAATTCACAAATAAAATTAGAACGTCACTTTTGTTTTTTAACTCTAAAATGTTTGTCAGGTTAATTCTGGCTTCATAAAACATTTTTGGAAAATTTTACATTATCCTTTATAAGCTTGAAGGTTTTATATTAAATTTTCTTTCTTACACGTTCAGTGGAATTAATCCTTCAAGCTACAGGATATGGCATCTTTTTGGTTATTTGCTATTCCTTAGCAAAATTCTGTAATTATTGTAATTTAATTCACATCTGGCCCTTATTCTGTTTTAGTTTTTCGCAAATATCTTTCTCTTCAAGTTTGGTTGGTATCCTTCTAGGAGCTTTACCTATCTTTCTTTCTTCCTCTCTCTCTCTCTCTCTCTCTCTCTCTCTATCTCTCTATCATTTGTTTATTTTCCTGTTATATAGTTTGTCTTTCAAGTTAGATTGGACAGTTCTATTTGAATCGCCTCCAGTGTTTACCGTTCGTTATTTTATTATACAACTTTGTGTATACATGGGTAGTTTATACTTTTCAATTGAGCATGTTATTCATGCATCACTCATATAACATGTATCAATCATGTTGCATCTTCACATTATTTAGATGATGTATATTCGTACATAAATTAATAGATAAGCATATATCATTAATAAACAAAATACATGCATTACATACATTTATAATAAATACATATTTATTTTTGTATAACAATATATGAAACAATTTATATTAAACTACACACACACACACACACACACACACACAGCATTATCTTGGCCTCCCCTACAATCTTACCTATGTCAATCACAGTGACATGTTAATTTTGACATATTTTGAGAGACCACTTTTGCATATTTCTAGTGATAACACAAATTTTATGATATGCATAAATACTTTTAATAATAGTATTGGCATATCAATTATATTTAAGGGAGGTTAGGGAAATTAGCTATGCTCAAGTATCTTTCTATTCATAGTTAGTTTCTTTTCTTCTCTTTTCTTTTTGTTTTTTTTGGGGTTTTTTTGGCTGTGCCGCATGGCTTGTGGGATCTTAGTTCCCCAACCAGGAGACCAAGACCAGGGATTGAACCCAGGCCCTTGGCAGCAAAAGTACAGAGTCCTAACCACTGGACTGCCAGGGAATTCCCCTCAAGTTTCTTTTTAACAATATGAATTTTGGCACTGCCTTTTAGTTTACCCACCACGTATCAAGTCTTAACTTACTCTTTATGTAACAATTAATGTATTGCTGCTTTGAGATGTGAACTCTTTGATGTTTACAAATGGATGACTATCTACTGTAACTACAGCTGAGTGTCCGGTATGAATAGTGTCTTGAGTTTCCCTGGAGATTATCAATATTTGATTTCTTATTAACTTAAACATGGAATGTAGTATGTGCTTATGTACTGGGTATTCAGTGTATGTGTAACTGAGAAGGATTTGTACCACTTTGCATACAGAAAAGCATTTTCTCAGCTACATAGTGATACAGTACGGGGAAGACGTTAAAAAAACCTTGCAGGCACAAATTATTGGAACCTGTTTGGTCAGCAAAGATGTTATGCAGTCTCATGAAAACAAACTCTGCTGAAAAATGTCTTGTGCTTTCCTGTTTTAGAGTTACCTGAAAACATGGCATAGCCAAAATTGCATTAACTATGGATAGAGTCCTGTTTTGAAATGTAATGGGAAATTTGGCTGGAAGTTTTTTACAAGAGTATTTATAATAAATAGAGTCTAAAATTATACCATCCATAAAGGTTTGGTCAGAGAAATTGTTATATTGATTTTATGATGCCTTCAACAAATTAAACTTGTTTTCCTAATGCATGTACTGTTTAGAAAAATATTCATATATATCCTTATTAAATGTTTGTTGCTAGATTAATTCCATCATAATTCTCTTGTTTTATTAATAATTAGCTTCAAATGATATTTTTTTCAAAATATTTTGAAAGCTACTCCAATATCTTGGTTTAAATAAGTAATAGGGACATATGAAAGGACTTACTTAGTCAACCTTAACTCTTGCCTTTGTGCCAGCCTCTGGGTTAAGAGAAACTCTTTCGGAGGCATTGAAAGGCCAAATAAAGGAATAGTCATGAGCATTTGGCTTAAAAAATAAGGGGAAAACTTGTCCTAGATGAGCTGCCTCAATATCTGCAGAATATGCTGCTGTGTCAGGCAAATGAGTCAAAAGACATTTGACTGAATACTTAAAGTACAAAAAGAATTAGAAGGTAGGCAACGTAGATTCTAGTTCCTGCCCTGGCCTCGTTACTTACTAACAAGAGATTTTACCTATAAAATGAGATTTATGCTATCCTTTCCATCAGATAGCGAGATTATCATATGTGAGATGATATATGTGAAAGTGCTTCGTAATACTAGCTAAATAATATATACTGTCATTAATGAATTTTGCCTCATTTGATATGTCAGCTACCTTTATATATGACCTCATTTAATCCTTACACCAACACTATGGTGATTATATTTTTATTAGTATTTTGATACTGAGGAAAATGAAGCTTAAAAGTGGTTAAGTAACCGGCCCAGGTTTACACAGCAGAGATAGTAGAGCTGGAGTTTGATATGCAGATACGTCCATTATGCCAGACTGTTTCCAACATAAAGCTATTAAGAATCATTTTAATTAATGGTAAATAGATAAAGTAGACTTAATGTATATCTAAATTTTATTCTAGCTCCAGTATTCTGTGCTTCTAACTAGTGTATTTCTCAGTATACCTGTCAGAAGATTTTTGAACCTCATGTAAATTTATGAGAACTTATAAATGCCTAGTACTGTTCTGGGAACATTCCTGTCATAATCTAAAATAGAGATAAAAGCATAAAAGGATAACCAGGAAAAGAAGGAGAGAGAAGAGGGATTGCTCTGAGAACTTGTAAAAAATGGTATTAGCTTAGACAACAGTGTCAGGAATTAACAGTAATGTCTAAAGAGAAATGTTTTCAAGCAACATATGAGTTAATTAAAAGGAAAGTATTCCAAATGATTGTGATTCCCTATTGAACAGTCTCTGAAAGTAAAGCATCAGAAACACACTGCATATTAACACTATGATTAACACCTTATTGAATTTAACAAGGTTTGCTATGATAAGGATAAGAATACTGCTTTACACTTCATAGGACTTTACAATTTTACTTATCATTTATAAGAATCTGATCTCATTAAATTTATCCTCAAGTTTTACCTGGAGCCTAGTTATGATGACTGAAATCTGACTAAGGCTGAAGGGAAAGCATCTTATGTCTGTTGAACAATCACTACATACTAGGCACCCTCTATTCCACACACCTCATCTCATTTAAGATTCACAGCGGCCCCAAATGCAGATTTTATCATAATCATTCACCTATTGCTGATGAGGCTCAAGAGCTTTAAGAGGATACAAAATAAAAAACTAATATGTTTCTGAACCAGTACTTGAATCTTCTAAATCTATTATTTATCTTAAAATATTTACTTATTCAGGAAAGGTTGTCATGGACTACCTACCTCATCCCCACCAAAAGCATATTATAAAACCATTATCAAGTGAGTAAAATGAAAATACAACTTAAACTGGAGTTACATAAAGCTTAAATTACTGCAGCTTTAACTGGAGTTACATAAAGCTTAAATTACTGCAGCTTCTTGTGCCTCTTCCATGGTGTTAATAAGCACAGTAAATTTCTGGTATTTCACTTTCAGAGATTCATTGGAAAATTGCATTCTGTTGGAATTCCATCCATTTACTTAACTCATATACTTCCTGAAAATTTTTTTCTCTGGTCATTTATTACTCAGTCTTAAAGTCTTATCCTCAGCTAATACATACTGAAGATGATGATGAGGTTGATGAAGATGATGATGATAGGAATGATAGCGATGACAGAAGTCTTACTATGTACCAGACACGAGGAAATTTTGTATTTCAAGAGGGAAAAAACACATACTTGGTCTCACAATTATACTCTGTTTTGCTGGTAAAAGTAGGTTTGAAGTTGAATGCCTGTGTTGTTTTATACTCATATGTTAAATGATGGTGTTTAATTAGTTTCCCAAATTTATTTTCCTGCTGATGTTTAGTTGAGGGACCAAAACTCAAGAAACCAAGTCTAGAGAAAGATGGCAACGCAATCCTTTTTTCTTTTCTTTTTTTTTGTTTTTAGTCTTCAGGCAGAGATACACTATTTCATTTTATTGCACTGGAGCTCTTTCCTAACTTTATTTAATTGCACCCAAGTTCTCTCAGGATATAATAAAAGTAGGAAATTTTAAGTTTAACCTTTTATTAAAAATGTCTTCATTTCATTTAAAAAAAAAATCATGGTCATCTTGTGATTGAGAAGTTCCTAAAAATGTCTGAGAGACTGGTGCTTCAGTCCCACAAGATGTCCACTTGAATGAGAGCCCAGAAAACCTTCTGTGTGTGCATGTGTGCGTGTTGTGGGGGGGTGGTTGGTGGAGAGAACATCCTCAGGGAAGGAAGAATCCAAGTGATAGGTACAGTCCAAGTTTACTGAAGAAGGACTAGAAGAGAGGAGAAGATCTGAATTACGGAAAAGGTCTTTCACTCGTTCCTTTACCCGTATGTCTCCATGAAGTAGCCTGAAAGTGTGAGCTTTCCATGAAGTGAAATTGAAAACTCTATTTTACTCTGTGAATGCAGTTGTATATTCATGTAACATTTGGCTGCAAGTAGTCAACAGCCAGCTTAATCACAAAGGGTTTAACAATGGAATAATGCATGGTCAGGAAACACAACTAAACCCCATGAGGGATTGAAACCAGGAATTTGCATGTGAAGAACTCAGTTTATTATCATATCATTCTTCTCAGTGAAGCCTTGTTTCTTAGCTCTTGTATTTCTCTGAGTGTCGGTTTCATTCTTTTTACTCCTATAGTTTATTTACTTTAAGAATATTATCGTACATAATTTTGTACATATTATTAAAAGCCAGCCTCAGCCCAAACTTTCCATAATTTTATACCTGTCCTTTAAATGAGAGGTTCCCCTGATCAGTCTATATGACCAAACTCTGTCCCATAATTCTCTATCCCCTTCCTTTGTCTTAATGATCATATAGCTACCTCACATATTACATATTCATTTTATTTAAAAAATTTTCTCTCACCCTCACCAGACTAGAAGCCCCTGGGGAGCACATACATTATCTGTTTTGCTTCCCAGAGTCTAATATAATGCCTGTCAAGAGGTAAATATGCAGTACATGTATGTTCAGCGAATGCCAGACAAATCTCAAAGTCCAGTCACACACACGAAAATAACTGACCTGTAAACTAAGTAAATAGATACAGAATAGGTGAGCTCATGTGTGAGAGAGAGAGCATATAAAAGGCTCCCAAATACAGACTGCCTGGAAGTAAGTATTGCTAACAGGGGAAAAGCCCGACTGGCTGTCCTCCTTTTCCTTTCAGACTCAAAAAGATCATTACCAAGACCGTAATCAGCCTCTTCTCAGTAAATTAAGATTCTGCTGTCACTCCACTTCTTGGGAGAATATCCAGGGGAAGTGAAGGAGTGTGCAGCCAAGCCAAACCTCGCCCCAGTGATTTCTCTCCATATATCGAGTTGGCCAAAAAGTTCGTTCGGGTTTTTCCGTGAGATGCAACCACTATCATTTAATATATGAGTATAAAAGGACACAGACATTCAACTTCAAACCTACTTTTACCAACAAAACAGATTATCATTGTGAGACCAGGTGTGTCTGTTTTGTCCCTCTTGAAATAAAAATCTCCTCGTGTCTGGTACATAGTAAGATGTTTTTACCCACTTTCTCCTTTTTTGAAATCACTTCAGATATTAAACTATCAGGATTTGGAGTTAGATAGAAGTGTGTTAAATTTTTTACCACTATGGACTGTTAGCTTAATGAGGCATTTAATCTCCCCAAATGACAATAATAGTACATTCCTGGGAGTTGTCACGTGGAATAAAGAAGATAACGAATTTAACCATGCCTTATACTCTTCAGAGCCCTCCAGAGTGGCATCTTGTAATTCTCTGTAACAACAGCCCTCACCTCACTCAGATCAGCACATTTTCTCAGATGCCCCTTTCCTATCACATTACTTGTTATTCCCTGCCTTGGGTGGCCTATTTTATGTGGCTGTAGAGAAAAGAGTGTTGCAAAATAGATGCAGTATAGTCCATTGAAGGTCAAAGATAGATAGGTAGGTAGGTAGGTATGTAGGTAGATAGATAGGTAGGTAGGTAGATAGATAAATAGATAGATTGATTGATTGATAGAATCAGTAGATTTCAGTTTCAATATTCATTACCTTAAGTTTCTAAGAGTATGAGTCAGCCAGTAAAATGTGGCTCTTGAGAAAGTGATACAGCCAAGTACCTCATAGAGTTCGTTGTGAATGTTAGATGAATACATTTATGTAAAGGGATCAGTTGGCATTAGCTATTACTATTATAACTCTAGTGTATTTCCTCCACAGTCCTTTGGCTCCTCTGTCTGTAGTTGGGTACTGATGATGTCCTGAAATCACCTTCTAGGTGGCATTGTTGTTTTGAGGTTTGGGTGGGTTCACAAGAAATGTAGGAGTCAATATAGTGCAGAGATAAATATAGGGAACCAAGTGCCAGCCTGCCTTGATTTGTACTACTAGCTACTGAGTGATCTTGGATGAGTCGCCTCTCTGACCCTTGTTTTCTTCATGGGTAAAATGGGCTTATTCAGAATGCCTATCTCCTGGGTTATTGATAAAGCACTCACACAGTGCCCAACAAACAGTAAATGTTAGTCATTGATACTACTCCTTTTGTTGTTGTTGATGTTGTAGTAGTTTAAAAAAACACACTTTGTTGTGAAATAGTGTTTATAATCAGATGTTTTTGTAAAGCCCTCTGTGATACCCCTCCTGTAACAAAAAAAAGTAAAAAAAAAAAAAAAAATCTGATTTTAGATTGCCTAGAATGTTATTTCTTTTGTTCTATTCCAAAAATTCCACAGCTAGGAGTTCCTTTGAATAACAAGCATTCCTTTTCAAATAAGATGTTCTGAATTGGGAGATTGTTGGCCTTCCATAGTCATAAGAACTAATTCAATCAGCCTTCTTTCTTTTGAGTCTACCTGAGATCAATTTCACTGAGAAACTGAACTATTAAAGTAGAAGAATAACTAGATCATGGATTACTCTAGTGTCATGTATCAATCCACCCCCTTTAGGTTTATGATACGGTAAAATCAGTGGGAACTTGGAAGCTTACAAGGAAAAGCACAGGTATAGAACCTGGTAATTTTTTCCTAAGATTAGTCCTCTGCCTAGGAAACAAAGAAAAATCTTCTCTTTATCCTTTTAACTTTATTCAGGAGAGGCCACAACAGTGAGAGGCCCGCGTACCGCAAAAAAAAAAAAAAAAAAAAAAAAAAAAAAAAGAAGTATGGTAAGCCTTTTGTTGAAAGAAGTGTACTTCCTGCTTTTAATCTAGAATGAAGAAAAGGAAAATAGACGAAAATGGAATTAAGTTTGTGATGGTGAGATGAGGAAACTAATGTGTTAGATTTTCCCAGTGAAAGTAGAGAATGTGCTGGAGGGTACCTGGGAGGCTTCAGGAGCAAAGAAAAGGTATGAAATTGCGATTAGCAGTGATGGTCAAACTTTTTCTGTTAAAAACCAGATGGTAAATAGTTTTAGCTTTGTGGGCCATGCAATCTTTGTTACAACTTCTCAACTTTGTCATTTTAGGGCAAAAGTGATCATAGACGATAAAATGAATTGGTGTATCTATGTTCTAAAAAACTTTATTTACAAAAACTGGCAATGGTATAATTGGGCCTGCTTGCTGTAGTTTGCTGAACCCTGTTGTTAAAGACTGGAGAAATAAGTCTATTAGAGAAATATAATAGTGGAATAGCTGCGCAGTCTTAGTGTAAATTTAAAGTTAGAAATCAGTCATTTAAATCAGTGAAATTAGTTGTGCAATTTCTTCTACAACAGTTTTCATATTCTCCGGTAGAAAAATAAAATAGACATATAGAAGATAGAGTATATAATTGGTAGTTCATCAAGAGTATAAACTAAAAGGAGACTGAGACAATTAATTGAGTGCATTTAAAGAGAAGTGATCATAAAGATAAGTCATAGAAACACATCTAGGAAAGGAGAAAGCCCATTAGGGCTAGTAGCTGGTGACAAGGGTGGGAATGGTCATGGAAGGTAGCTCTTTTTTTTTTTTTTTTTTTTTTTTTTTTTGCGGTATGCGGGCCTCTCACTGTTGTGGCCTCTCCCATTGCAGAGCACAGGCTCCAGACGCGCAGGCTCAGCGGCCATGGCTCACGGGCCTAGCCGCTCTGCGGCATGTGGGATCTTCCCGGACTGGGGCACGAACCCGTGTCCCCTACATCGTCAGGCGGAGTCTCAACCACTTAGCCACGAGGGAAGCCTGGAAGGTAGCTCTTGATGGGGTCAAAGACTTTTGGCATTGAGGTGCTTGGACAAGTTATCTGGAAAAATTTAGTGTCTCAGAGACTGGAATATTTGAGAGGAAGTGATGGCTAATTCAGATTATGACTATGTTAAGAATTGATTGAGGTGGAATTGAAAATATTGCCGATAAAGAGATAAAATAAATGAGATATCTGGATTAGCATATTTTATACATGTGAATATTTAAATTTCTAGACTAGAGTTGGGGTAGGGAGGAAGTTAATAAGCCAGAAACTGAGATCTTCCAAGAGGAAAGAGCTGTGGTATAGTGTTGGTAGATAACGGTAGTCAGCCTGAGAGAAAGGATTCACTGTGTTGTTGGATGACATGAGCTTCAAATAAGCAATGACTATTTAGGAAGGAAAGGTTTTTATGATTTATGTGTGCCCGTGGGGAAAAAGGACTTATGCAATAGAAACAACCAGTGAAAGTGAAGAAGGGAATTTTTACAGGTATGCCTAGCCTCAAAGCTCATGCTCTTAAGAACTATAACATTAAACGTGTTTTTGTCTCCACACTGCATGTCCTCATTAGGAAGTAACTGTTTTCCTTCAAAGGTACACAAAACAATCAGGTCCCTGAGGGAACCTCATAAAAATGTGAACTAAAGATTTTAATAACAAGTAATGCAGAATTAAACTATCATAGAAACAATTCATTCACTAAGGAAAATGTAACATAAACTTCTAATTTCAGAAGCCAGAATCTTCTTATAATGAAATGATCTTATTTAATTAGAGAATGTGACTATTTTTAATTTAAATTGAGAGCACCGTGTCATGGGACTTAAGTACATTTTCCCACACAAGCTCTTCCCTTGTCATTGAAAACACAGTTATTATTTTTGATTCAAAAAATATAGACATAAGTAGTTTTAAGACCAAAGACACTTAGACTAAACACTTTAAGACTAAAGTGTTGTAAATGGTAAAACGTGGAACAGAAGTCAATTACTTCATGGAATAACTAAAAAGAAAAATCACCTAGTATATGGTAATTTTGAATATATCTTGTAAACTGCTAAGTTGATAGTAAATCTTGGGAGAAAGTTATAAATACCTCCATGTTGGTAACAACACCCTGTCAAAAAATCACTAGTATCAAATAATATCACTTGAAATCTGTCAAGTTACATTAGGTTTGGACATAAAAATCTCTATGCATGTATCTCAGTATTTAAAAATTCACAAAATTTTCACTTTAATAATTTGTATCAGTCCAACAGTAAATACGTACATTAATCTTAATACATTATTACAATTTAATAAATACATGAATATTAAATGCTAAATACAAAAAACTTCAATAACTTCAGATTGTCAGTTGAAATGACATTTAGATGCATGTATGAATATATAAATATACAAGTGTATACATTTAAATGTAACATATTAAGAATTGTGTCATACTGTATACTCACTTATATGCTTTTACATCCATAGATAGCCATATACATCATTCTTTCTGTCTAGAATTTTATTAACTACTTTGGACTATGGAATATGGAAAATATCTCAAGTCCTGTTTCACCCAGCTATTTTTGTGTCTGTGATTTCGTAGTGTCCTACTTTCTTTTTGGATTGTGTTATGTATTACTGTTGCATAATGACCTCTGGGCAGGAGGCATTTTTTCAGTAGTCAGCCTGTTCTCATTTACCCAATAGAATAAATCGTTCATTATCACAAGAGACAGAGAGAGAGGGAGAAGGAGGAATGGAGGGAGACAGGGAAGGAAAGAGGATGGAAACAGTATTTCTTATCTAATAGTAAAACATGTAATCTGTCTTTCCCTACTCTGAAAGAGAACTAAGAGAAAGTTTGAGTCTTGGGATGTCTTACTGACATGATTCAATTCCAACTCCCACAGCTCCAGTCTGTGACTAGGTCTCACAAAGTTTATACTTCCAGCTCATGTCCATTACTTGTTTTCCCGAAGTATTTTCTTCTCCTTTTCCCCCTCCTTCTCATCCTCTTTTCTCCTCTTCTTATCTAGCTTTAGAACATCATATTTGTTTGATAAAGTTTCTCTGAAGATCCAGAGAGGAAAGTCCAGTTTCTCTGAAATGGTTTAATTTCTCTACTATATTTGGGGAAATTAGTTTGATAAATCAAAAAATTCATATATCTGAGTTTCATTGACCATTATATAGTTTTCTTGATCAATGAAGAAAAAATGTGCTACCGTATACTTGTTTATAAACCCTAAATAGTAGTGAGATTTTTGCTTCTATTTTGAATAAGAAAAACAAATAGGAGGAGGAGAAGGAGAAAGGAGGGAAGAAAAACTGGAGTTTCATAGTCAAATAGCTAATAGAAAGTTGATATATATCCTACTTTTTTGCCCAATAAAAAAACTTAATAACATGCATTTTTACAGTCAATATGTCTATCTTCTTCAGTTAATGTGTTCACTCCTATAATAATGAGAAGTTATGAATCTCCCTATACCTTTACATATAAAGTTTGCTTAATAAATAATTGTTAAATAAATATATGACTGACAATTACTTTAAAACCTTTGATCAGGAGGGAGTGAAATTAAAAAGTACACAAATGTACACACACACATATACAATACAAGGCAAGATGTTCAAAATAGCTTATTTGAACTCTCTAGGCTTCCAGTTGTTCATGTTTCTGTGTGTGTGTGGAGGCGGGTGGTGTTTAGTGGTCATAGACTATTACTTGAAAAATAAAATGTCATACTAAAAATAAAGGTAGAGAAATAAAAATAACAAGCCAATGTTTAACTCCAAAGACATTTTCCATGGCTTTACCATAGGGCTTATCATTAAATAAAGGATAGTTTCCCCTCTTTCGTGAAAGGTCTAAGTCTTAGCCCATATTTAATTGGGTTAACTTTTTATTACTTATGGAAGATTACTAGATATTCTAGATAAAGCTTTCTATAAATAGTAATTATTTTAACATCTGTAAAACTTGCATTTTCATTTTCTTATGCAGTGTTTTCCACTGACCAGAAGTTATACTTTCCAGGAAGTCTAATTTATTATTTTTTCTTTAACAATTAGGAATTTGACCAGAAGTTATACTTTCCAGGAAGTCTAATTTATTATTTTTTCTTTAACAATTAGGAATTTTTTAATTCTATGTAGGAAATCTTCACCTATCTCATGATCATGAAAATATTCCAGAAGCTTTATAGTTTGAGCATTTATATTTATATCTATGATTCCGTTTTCATTTATGATATGGAGTAGAGGTCAAAGTTATTTTATTCTACCACCTTTTGTTGAAGAGTTTCTATTCCTCATTGAATTGTGTTGAAACACTTGTGAGAAATCAATTGACTATACATGTTGTATATGTGAGTTAATTTCTAGGCTATTCTGTTCCATTGACCTATATATGCTGCAATATTTTATCTTATATATATTATAAACCCCACAACATATTGTCATCTTTTTAAAAAGTAATAAGAAAAATCATACCTAATAGTAACTAAAAACTATTATCATTTCTGATAATCTTTATTCCTTTGTGTACATGCAAATTTTAATCAATTATTAGTTTTCTTCTGTCTGAAGAACTTTAAAAATATATTTCTTGTAGAGAAGTCTTATGGCAATAAATTCTAGCTTCTTGTGTTTGAAAAGTCTTTATTTGCCTTTATTTATAAAAGTTATTTTTAATTGGGTATGGAGTTCTAGGTTTATAGATTTTTTCTCCCCTTGGCATATTTTATTTTGTTATTTTTCCTCCAGTTTTATTGAGATCTAATTGGAATACAGCACTGAATAAGTTTAAGGTATACAGCATAATGATTTGACTTACATACATCATGAAATGAATGCCACAATAAGTTTAGTTAATATACATTGTCTCATATAGATACAAAATAAAAGAAAAAAAATCTCTTTTCCTGATGATCAGACTTCTTAGGATTTGCTCCCTTAACAATTCTTATGTGTAACATACAGCAGTGTTAATTATATTAATCATGTTGTACATTACATCTCTAGTGCTTCTTTATTTTATAACTGGAAGCTTCTACATTTTGACCACCTTCATCCAATTCTTCTCCCCCTTCCCCCACCTCTAGTAACCACAAATCTGATCTCTTTTTCTATGAGTTTGTTTTTGAAGTATAATTGGCCTACAACACTATGTTGGTTTCCTGGTACACAACATAGTGATTCAATGTTTCTATACATTACAGAATGATCACTACCATAAATCTAGTTACCATCTGGCACCATACAAAGATATTACATTGTTATTGACTATATTCCCCATACTGTATATTTCATACCCTTGACTCATGTATTTTCTAACTGGAAATTTGTATTTCTTAATCTCCCTCAGCTATGTCTCTTTTCTGGCCGACCACTCCCCTCTAGCAACCACCTGTTTGTTCTCATGTTCTCTTTATCTATGACTGTGTTTCTGTTTTGTTATGTTTGTTTGTTCTGTGTTTTATATTCCACATTTAAGTGAGATCATACGGTATTTGTCTTTCTCTGTCTCACTTCTTTCGCTTAGAGTTAATACTCTCTAGGTCTATCCATGTTGTCACAACTGGAAAGGTTTAGTTTTGTTTTTGTTTTTGTTTTTTGGCTGAGTAATATTCCATTATATATATATATATATACATACACATATATATACACACACACACACACACACACACATATATACACACACACATATATATACCATATCTACTTTATCCATTCATCTATTGATGGGCACTTAGGTTACTTTTTTATATCTTGGCTATTGTAAATAATGCTACAATGAACATACAGGTATATATATCCTTTTGGAAATTGTGTTTTTCTTTTCTTTGGATAAATACCTAGGAGTGGAATTGCTGAATCAAATGGTAGTTATATTTTTGTTTGTGGAATCTGCATATTGCTTTGCATAGTAACTGTCCCAATTTACATTCCCACCAGCAGTGCAGGAGGGCTCCCTTTTGTCCACATTCTCGCCAACACTTGTTATTTGTTGTCTTTTTGATAATAGCCATTCTGACAGGTGTGAGGTGATATCCCATTTTGGATTGACTTGAATCTCTGTGATGATTAGAGATGCTGAGCATCTTTTCATGTGCCTGCTGACCATCAGTATGTCTTCTTTGAAAAAATGTCCATTCCTGGTCCTCTGCCCTATCGTTAATCAGGTTATTTGCTTTTTCCTGTTGAGTTATATGATGTTATATGATTTCTTTGTATATCTTGATATTACTCCCTTAACAGATATATATTTGAAAAGATCTTCTCCCATTTAGTATGCTGCCTTTTCATTTTGTAGATAGTTTCCTTCAACGCGCAAAGCTTTTTAGTTTGTTGTAGTCCATTTCTTTACTTTTGCTTTTGTTTCCCTTGTGGGAGGAGGCAGATCCAGAAAAAATTGCTAAGACCAGTGTCAAAAAGCATACTGTCCATGTTTTCTTCCAGGACTTTTATAGTTTCAGGTCTTACATTTAATTCTTTAACTCTTTTGAGTTTATTGCTGTATATGGTGTTAGCAAGTAGTCCAACTTTGTTCTTTTGCATGTAGCTATCCAGTTTCCCAGCAGCATATATTGAAGAGGCTGTCTATTCCCCACTGTATATTCTTGTATCCTTTGTTGTAGATTAATTGACCATATAAGTATGGATTCATTTCTGAGCCATCTATTCTGTTCCATTGATCTATGTGTCTGTTTTTGAGCCAGGACCATATTGTTTTGTAGTATAGTTTGAAATCAGGGAGTGTGATATCTCAAGCTTTGTTCTTTTTTAAGATTGTTTTGGTTATTCGGAATCTTCTGTGTTACCATACAAATTTTAGAATTATTTGTTCTATTTTTGTGAAAAATAACATTGGTATTGTCATAGGGATTGCACTGAATCTGTAGATTGCCTTGGCTAGTATGGCCATTTTAACATATTAATTCTTCCAATCCATGATCAAAGTATATCTTTCCATATGTTTGTGTTATCTCAGTTTCTTTCATCAGTGTCTTATATTTTTCTGAGTACAGGTCTATTACCCCCTTAGTTAGAGTTATTCCTAGGTGTTTTGTTCTTTTTGATGCAATTGTAAACGGGTTGTTTCCTAATTTCTCTTTCTGATAGTTCATTGTTAGTTTATAGAAATGTAACAGATTTCTGTATATTAATTTTCTATCCTGCAACTTCACTGAATTCATTGATGAGTTCTAGTAGATTTTTGGTGTATTTAGGATTTTCTCTATATAGAATTATGTCATCTGCAAACAGTGACTGTTTTTCTTTCTTTTTAATTATACCAACAGCTTTATTGAAAGACAGGAGCAGAGCCCCTCCCCACCACCCCGTCGTGGACCTGGTGGCATCAGCCTCAGGCTCTGAGCATCCAGGTGTCCTATAGTCTCAGATCAGTGACTTTTAATTCTTCCTTTCCAACTTGAATTCCTTTTATTTCTTTTTCTTCTCTGATTGTTGTGGCTAGGACTTCCAATATTGCATTGAATAAAAATGATGATGGGGGCATCCTTGTTTTGTTTCTGATATTAAGAGAAAATGCTTTCAGCTTTTCACCATTGAGTATGATGTTACCTGTGGCATTGTCATATATGGCCTTTATTATGTTGAGGTACGTTCCCTCTATACCCACTTTTTTGAGAGATTATATCATAGATGGATGTTTAATTTTGTCAAAAGCTTTGTTCTGCATCTTTTGAGATGATTATATGATTTTTATTCTTCAGTTTGTTAATGTGGTATATCGCATTGATTGATTTGCAGATATTGAACCATCCTTGCGTCCCTGGGAGAAATCCCACATCACAATGATATATTATCCTTTTAATGAGTGATTGAATCCAGTTGCTAATATTTTGTTGAGGATCTTGCATCTATGTTCATCAGTGATGTTGGCCTGAAATTTTCTTTTTTTGGTGTCTTTGGCCTCATAGAATGAATTCAGAAGCATTCCTTCCTCTGTAATTTTCTGGAATATTTTGAGACGGATAGGTATTAACTGTTCTTTAAATGTTTGGTAAAGTTCACCTGTGAATCTGTCTGCTCCTGGACTTTGGTTTGCTGGGGGTGTTTTTTCATTACTCATTCAATTTTATTACTGATAATTGGTCTGTTATTTTCTATTTCTTCCTGATTCATACTTGGAAGATTGTATATTTCTAGGAATTTGTTCATTTCTTCTAGATTGCTCATTTTATTGGCATTATACTTGTTTGTAATAATCTCTTATGATCTTTCGTATTTATATGGTGTTGGTTGTAACTTCTCCTTTTTCAATTCTGATTTTATTTACTTGAGCGTTCTTTCTTTTTTGTGTGACATGTTTGGCTAAAGGTTTATCAATTTTGTTTATCCTTTCAGAGAATCAGCTCTTAGTTTCATTGATCTTTTGCACTGTTCTTTAGTCTCTATTTCACTTATTTCTGCTCTGATCTTTAGGATTTCTTTTCTTTTACTAACTTTGGGGTTTTGTTGTTGTTGTTCTTTTTCTAGTTACTTTAGTGTATGGTTATGTTGCTTATTAGAGATGTTTTTCCTTAAGTAGGCTTGTTTCACTATAAATTTCCTTCTTAGAACTGCTTTTGCTGCATCCCATAGATTTTAAATCACTGTGTTTCATTTCATTTATCTCCAAGTATTTTTTGATTTCCTCTTTGATCCATTCAGTAACCCATTGGTTGTTTAGCAGTATATTGTTTAGCCTCCATGTTTTGTGTTTTTTGCATTTTTTTCCTTGTAATTGATTTCTAGTCTATAGCATTGTGGTCAGAAAAGATGCTTGATATGATTTCGATCTTAAATTTACTGACTTGTTTTGTGGCCTAGCATATGATCTGTCTTAGAGAATCTTCCATGTGCATTTGAAAAGAATCTGTATTGTGTTTATTTTTGATGGAATGTTTTATATATACATATATATTATATATACACGTATGTGTATATATAAATGTATATATATGTATATAAAAATATAAATTCTGTCTGGTCTAATGTGTCATTTAAGGACAGTGTATCTTTACTGATTTTTTGTTTCAATGATCTGTCCATTGTTTTAAGTGGGGTGGTAAAGTCTCCTACTCTTTTTGTGTTACAGTCAGATTCTCCCTTTATGTCTGTTAACATTTGCTTTATGTATTTAGGTGCTACTATGTTGGGTGCATATATATTTACAGTTTTTATATCTTCTTGTTTGATTGATCCCTAGATCATTCTGTAATTCTAACTTTGTCTCTTGTTACAGACCTTATGTTTTAAAATCTCTATTGTCAGATATAAGTATTGCTACTCTGCTCTTCTTTTTGTTTCCATTTGCATGGAATACCTTTTTCCACCCCCTCACTTTCATTCTCTGTGTGTCTTTAGGTCTGAAGTGAGTCACTTGTAGGCAGCATACATACGCATCTTGTTTTTATATCCATTCAGCCACTGTGTTTTTTGATTGGAGCATTTACTCCACTTACATTTAAAGTAATAAATGATAAGTATATGCTTATTGCCATTTTGTTAATTGTTTTGTTTTTTTGGTGGTGCTTTTTTACCTTTCTTCTTTTGCTTTCTTCCCTTGTGACTTGCTGACTATCTTTTGGGTTATGTTTGGACTCTTTTCTCTCTTCTGTATGTGTATTTATTATAGACTTTTGTCTTGTGGTTACCATGATATTAAACTGATAATCTCTGAAGTACAAACACATCTTAACAACCCTGCGTTTTTACCCCCCCACCCCATGTTTAATGTTTTTGACATCATATTTTACTTCTTTCTGTTTTGCATACCCCTTAACTACTTATTGTGGAAATAGATGATTTTAATACTTTTGTTTTTTAACATTCCTACGAGCTTTACAAGTGGCTGGTCTACTATCTTTACTGTATATTTGCTTTTACCAATGAGATTTTTCCTTTTGTAATTTTCATATTTATAGTTGTGACATTTTCCTTTCTGCTTAAAGAAGTTCATTTAACATTTCTTGTAAAGCCAGTTTAATGGTGCTAAACTCTTTTAGTCTTTGCTTGTGTGTAAAACTCTTTATCTCTCCTTTAAATCTAAATAGTCTTGCCAGGTAGAATTTTCTTGGTTGTGGGTTTTTCCTTTCATCACTTTAAGTGTATTCAGCCACTGTCTTCTGGCCTGCAGAGGTTCTGCTGAAATGTCAGCTGAGTTTTATGGGTTCCTCTTATATGGAACTTCCTGCTTTTCCCTTGGTGCTTTAATATTCTCTCTTTATCTTTAATTTTTGACATTTTAATTATGATGTGTCTTGGTATGGACCTCTTTGGGTTGATTTTTGTTTAGGACTTTGTGTGCTTTCTAGACCTCAATGTCTCTTTCCCAGGTTAGGAAAGTTTTCAGTTATTATATCTTCCAATATATTCTCTGCTCCTTTCTTTCTCTTCTTCTTCTGGAGCCCCCATGTGAATGTTCATACTCCTGATGTTCCAGAAGCCTCTTAAACTGTTCTTATTTTTAAAAATTATTTTTTCTGTTCAACTTGAGTGATTTCAACTACTCTGCCTTCCAGTTCACTGATCTGTTTCTCAGTATCATCTATGGTACTGTTGATTTTTTCTAGTGTTTTTTTAAATTTCAGTTATTATATTCTTCAACTGTTTCATTCTTCTTTATATTTTCTAACTTGTTGTTAATCTTCTCACCATGTTTTCCATTCTTCTGCTGAGTTCATTGAGTGTCTTTATGGTCATTATTTTGGTGGTTTGCTTACCTCCATTTTGTTTAGCTCTTCTGGTGTTTCATTTTGTTTGTTTTGAAAATATTCCTCTGTCACCTCATTTTGCCTGATCCTCTCTGTTCCCCAGAGCTGTATGCTTTCGGGGTGCCCCCTATGTAGGCTCTGTGGGCCCTTCTGTTGTGGCAGGGCTGACCACTGTGGGTGCACTGGTAAGTGTGGCTGGCCTCTGGCCCAGGTGGTTGCCAGGCCCTGCCTAATGCTGAGGCTGTCAGTACCAGAGGGTAGGGCCAGGGCCTAGAGCAATTGCAGTGCTCAGGGGGGTCTACAGCTGCTGTGAGCCTGTTGATGGAAGGGACTATGTCCCCATGATGCTGGCTGCTTGGCCTGGGATTTTCCTAGGACAGGGGCCAACCAGATGGTCTGCAGGCCTACACCAAAGAGGGAGGGCTCCAAAATGGTGCTTACTGGCACCAATGTCCCTGTGGTAGGATGAGCTCTCAAAAATGGCTGCTGCCAGCATCTATGTCCCCAGAGTGAGTCCCAGTTGCCTCCTTCATCTCTGGAAGGCTCTCCAAGTTCAGCAAAAGGGTATGATCTTGGCTTGTTTCAAATTACTGCTTCTTCCTGGGTTATCAAGTGAGATTTGTATGCCCCCTTTGCAGCTGAGTCTGTTTCCTGCGGCCTTCTGGCTCTGTCGAATGCAAGCCCTGTTGGCTTTCAAAGCCAGATGTTCTGGGGGCTTGTCTCCTGGGGTAGGATCCCCAGACTGAGCAGCCTGATGTGGGGCTTGGACTTATTGTTCCTTGAGGAACACCTTTGCAGCTGTGATTATTCTCCTGTTTTGGGGTCACCTACCCAGACATGTGGGTCTTGACAATAGCACATCTCGCCCCCTACCACCCATCTCACTGGGGTTCTTTCTTCATATCTTTAGTTGTAGAACATATTTTATGCTAGTGTTCAGGTCATTCATTGATAGTTGCTCTGCAAATAGTTGTAGAACATATTTTATGCTAGTGTTCAGGTCATTCATTGATAGTTGCTCTGCAAATAGTTGTAATTTTGATGTGACTGTGGGAGGAAGTGAGCTCAAGAGTCTTCCTACTCCATGTCTTGCCACTCCTCAATCCCTCCCAGTATTTTAAAGATGTCACTTTATTGTCTCCTAGTTTGCTTAGTTTCTGATGAGAAGTTTGCTATCATTCTAATTTTTGTTACTCTGTATTTTTTTTTTCTGATTTTGCTTCTAAGATTTTCCACTTATTTTTCAGCAGCTTGTCTGTATTGTACCCAGGTGTGGTCTTCTTTGTATTTATTAAGATTTGCTGAATTTTTTGGCTTCATTGTTAGATATCTTTTAACTATATGGGGGAAAAAAGTAGCCATTATCTCCTTAAACTTTTCTTATGCCCAATTTTCTATCTCTATTTTCTGAAACTGTAGTTATATGAGGTTAATGCCTGTTGACATAATACCACAATTCACAAATACTTGGGCATGTTCTTTCATTTTTATCACTTTTTTCTTGATATAGTTCAGTTTGAAAAATGTCTGTTAAATCTGATTTTGAGTTCAGAGGTTCTATATTTTGCTGTGTCCAGACCATCTAGTGTGTTTTTGTTTTCATTTTACATGTTTTATATTTGAATTGTAAATAACTTCCATTTACTTTTTTCGTAGAGTCTTTAATCCTCTATTAAAATCTATTCACTCATTCTTTTTAATTTTGCAAGACAGTTAAATTACTTCCACATTGCTTTATTCTTGCAGACGTTCTAATTTTTAGCCTCCCATTTTTTTTCACGCATTTCCTTAGAGTAGCAAATGATGAGTTTCAGAGTGAACCAAGCATGTGATGTATACTTGTATATTGATTTGGAACTCCCCCACTGTGGTTTCCTTTTTTCTCCGAAAATGCCCCCTCAGTGTCTGGTCACAGTCTCGAACTACAAGCACAGTTGTTTTATCCTAGTAAGACTTCTCTGCTTACTGCTTGAAATTCATTCCCTCTTGGGCCTCAGTAAACTGGCAAATACCCTGAGGGGGAAAATCATTAGAATGTGGAGCTCTCCTAGTTTGCCGTCTTCATTCAAGGATCAGGAGCCATTTATTTGTTCATATATTAGGCTGCTTACCACATGTGTAAGCATTTAAAAAATACTTAGCTTATCCAATAGTCATGATTTTTATTGGCAGCTGTGTTTGTTTAGTAAAAGCTGTCCCATCAATATAAGAGGTAGAACCCATATACAGTTTTTAGCTGCTCTTTATACGGTAAAATTTGCAAAATTTTCCTCCACCTAAGAAGTAGTATTGTCTATGTCCTTTCCCAAATTTTTCTCTATTAATTGTGGAATTGGCAGATATCTTGAGAGTCTTTCAACAGCTGTGGGTAATTTAAATGGATATTTTGTATTTAACCTTTTTTGTTGTTGTTATCCTTTCCTGGGGTGGGGTGCATATAAGGGCTCAATGGTTATTTCATTGTTTTTGTTTACTATTGTTGTTGACTTGCACATATCTATAGGAAAGTTTTAATCAGTTATCAACATTCAACTTTTAAATTTAGAAAAATCACACATATTAGATAGTCTACTCTGTCTCTACCTCCCCTTCACACTTATTTGCAGGTATTGCTTTTTCCTTAACCACAATTATGTATTTTAATCAGAGTTGTGAATCGAGTATCCTGCCCAGCCCTTTGCCATAGTAATGATTATGTAATCTATAGCAGGCTATTTAGAGTCCTGGTCAAGGAATTTTAGAATTGAAACTAAGGGAAACTAAGTTTTTAATTCCCTGTGGCAAAACTAGAAATATATAAAGACCATGGTTACAGCCTCATGAAGACATCTCTGATAAGAGAATTAAATTGGCATAGAGAAATAGGAAAAATGGGAAACAGCTTTAGTCTTGATTGCATTGTCCCCTGATTTTAGCCATCACTGAAGCTCATCTGTCAAATACTATTTCTCTTTGTATTGCCTAAACTGGTTCAGATTAGTTTTCTTTGTCCTATAATCAAACGAAAGCCCTGGACCTTATCTTTATACAACTAATTTATCCTTTTACAATTACCTACCATTCATTATTCCCATTATCCAATTGGTAAAGTCAAGAAAGAAGAAATGTCAATGACTGCCTCACTGTCAGTCAAAGAGTAAAAAACTATGAAATTTTACTTTGAGTCATATGCTTGTGGTAAAGAAAAAAATATAGAGCAAAAAAAGCAGAAGTTCAGAAAACGATATTTTCAGATCTGTCTTGTTTCTCTGCTTTCAGGCCAGCGAAGTGCTTACTTTATGCTGTTTCTAACCCACTTACTAGTATAAACCCTAATTATTTTAAGAGAGTAGTTCTTCCATTGCTATGCTTAATTAAAGGTCATGATTAATTGAAATTGTGACAGCCTATCACTACTCTGATTTAATTCTAATTGTAGAGTACACTAAATTGCAACTATTTCTGGAACTACATAAGGATAGTGTTTAATTTTACTGCCTTGACCAGTACTTTGATTACTATTGCTTTAATCAAGCTTTTCATCTACCTGAATCAGATATTACCTACTCAAGACCTGAACATTTTCTGCAAAACACTTTGGCTGTATTTGTATATAACCACTTCAATAGAGAATTAGAAGCATGCCATGTATTAGCAGGCTTTGCAGTTGAGCAACTGCAAAATAATCATCTGTTATAAATAATTGTACAGATTACATCGAATAATGGGCATTTTTATATGCTCACAGTTGGTTGGCTGGTGTTGCCTCCAGAATTCTTTTCACTTTCCACCATAAATAGTTGGTAATGTGGTAATAAGCGAATGTACCTTCAATATCCAAATTGCCAAAGTACAGCCTTGAGCTTAACAACCTCAGGGACACCCAACTGATAAGGCTGTAAACATTCAGCAGAGTGAAAACTTGAACAGTCATTGAATCAGTCACAACAGGTTATGCTTTGGCAACAAAAATCCAAAACTCAATGACTTAAAATAACAAAGGTGTATTTTTCACCCCTGTTGCAAGAGAATAGCACGATATATATTAGAATAATAAAATACTACATTGGAGTATAACACCAAGGGTTGTAAAGGATGTGAGGAAAGAGAAACCTCAGATGCTACTCTCAGGAGGATAAATACAGTCATCTCGGAAAACAGTTTGGCATTATTTATTGAAATTAAGTGTATGTGTTTGCTCTGTGGTTCAGCAATTCTACTTCAAGGTATATATCCTAGAGAAAGTCTCCCAGGGCCTGTAAGAATGCACACATAATTCTGGATAATAAAAAGGGAATAATATTTGTATAATACTCTTTATATAAATTAAATCATTTATATCACAGCTACACCATATGTTAAGACTGCCCGTATACGTAACAACCTATATGAAACACATAGCATAGTTCTTATAGAACAGCAGCAAATAGGAGTGGTGATGAAAACTGAGAAAGTTTAGATATAAAATGACCTGTGCTAAACTAATGATTGAAAAGTGCTATAAAAGAAATATAATTTACAAATTCTTTGACCTGTTGTCAAATCAGAATTTTGATAAAGGTCAGGGGGTCAAAATCATCTCTAAAGACACTTATTTTTGTCCTAGCCATCTTTGTTCCATTGTGACCAGGCCTACAAGAAAAATTTATTTCTAGATATGGCCATCACAGACATAATATATTTTCTGCACCTAGGGAATCTATTCATCTGTTTAATTAGCAATTTAATTCTTACTTTCTGCTAGTCACCAGGATATAAAAATGAACAAAATTTTTGTTCTTCTCTTACATGCAGGAATAATTTATAATAACAGAAAGAAAAATCAGAAAGTGTAATAATAATAAATGATTAGGAAATGAAAATGTGATGGAATAAATGATAAAATATCAGGTTGGGGTGGGGTGAGAGACAAATACAGAGATTAGAATTTTGGAAAACTATGTCAGTGGTTGCAGTGGAAATTTTCTACATCTAAGTACACAGCACCTACATCCATTGCTTCTAATGTAGCCATTTATCCACCCATCGACCATCCAATAATATTAACTGATAGCTTACAAGTCCCTGGATAAAGTGTGCTGCATATTGATATTTAAGTAATACCCAGGATAGCCAAAACCTCTTCCTTATTGAAGCTTTTATTCTAGCTGTATTGTCAGAATTTAGAGATGGCCGCTGCCTTGGAATTGAAAACAAGTCAGCCGGACTCCGTATTTCTCCCTAAGTACACACTTGATTAGAAGGCTGATTAGAACTAAATATTTAGCCCTCTTCCAAAAGAAAATATTTTCTATAGGAGACAAATTTCATCACACATCTGTGAAAAGATCAGATGAAGCAAGTGTAAATAAAAATCAATTATAATCAACATTTCCATCTGTCAATTCCTTTAACACTAACTAGCATTGAGAGAGTTTTTCTTTTTTAAGGTTCATTTGTCAGTTCTAACAAGAGATAAATTTTATTAAGTAGTTAATTGAGCCATTTCTTTGAGTTTAGGAAAAGAGGTTTGATTTTGCAATAGCAGTGATTGGGTTATGTTTGGAACCTGAGAACAAAGAAATACAGATAAGTGATTATTGACAAATGTTTGAAACAGGAATGATGAATTGCTATTACAGAGCCTTGCCCCCAAAAGTAAAAGGAGGAATGCACGGGTTTTCAGTTGAGTAAAGTGGAGAAAGAAACTGATTGAATCTTCTGTGGAAGTTTTTGAGACTACTTTGAATATATTTAATTTTTCTTCCAAAATATATTGTTTAAAATTCCATGTGTTTTGATTTCTGTTTCCAAATAATTTCTTGTATAATACTTATGCTTTTATTTTAATACTATTAGCTGTGGAAAACAAGTGAATGCATAACATTTGAAAAATTTAATGTAAATAAATACAAACATTGTAGTCTGTGTGCTTCTAGCATTTTTTTATTTACATACACAAACACACCCACCACACACACACACACACACACACACACACACACACTTTAGATATACATTGTGTAGATTTTTGAAACCTTCTTTATTGACTTAATAATATTTCTTGGGTATTTCCCATGTCATGAATTCCCCTCTAAACCATTAATATTTTTTATTGAGGTATAATTTACAGACAGTATAATTCTCAATGACTTTTAACATATATATGTATGAATATATATTTGGCAATCCCTTTGACACTCCCCAATATTGGCATATATACTCATGTAACTAACACCCCAATAAAGATAAAAAATCATTTTGTCTCAACAGAGAGAGTTGCCTTCTGCCTCTTACCAATCACTACTGCCAACCGTCCCATCTGCTCCCCTTGTGTCTGGCAACCACTGATCTGATTTCTATCACTAGAGATTACCTTTGTCTATTCTAGAAGTTCATGAAAATTAAATCATAAATTGTCTATTATTTGGTATCCAGCTTTTTTCACTCAGCATAATGTTTAAGACTTTCATTCATGTTGCTGCATGTATTAGTTCAGTTTTTACTAGAGTGGTATTTCACTATATATCACAATTTGGAAATCATTTCAGTTGTTTCCAATTTTTGGCTAATATGAATGAAGCTACTGTGAACATCTTGGGCAAGTCTTCTGTGAACATATGTAACATTGTATTAACAGTTACATTTTATTCTTATATCAATATACCTAAAATATTTATTTATTTTCCTATTTTAATTGTCTCCTATCAAAGCCAATTCTGGTGTAGATGAACATGTTTTTATCTAAATAATTTTACACACACTTAACTATTTACTGAAAATAAATTCCTAGAATTTTTAATTGTTCAAGAATTTTGATATATATAGATAAATGTTCTATCAAAATTATTGTGCAAGTTCAAACTTCTGCCTTTATTTTTTCATAAGTAGAAAATGACTGAGGAGTATAATTCATTTTTTCTTTACACTGCTAGAGACAGAGTGTGGAAGTGTTTTTTGGGGAGCAGGATGGAGGGGTGTGCAGGTAGAGGGACCCCATGTTCAGTGTTGTTTTATTTAATTCAATTACCATTGTGATTGACTGTTCTTTTAACATACAGAACACACACACATATGCATATATATACATATACTAATAACAATTTATACTGTTTCTCAGTTACGTGCATGTGTTTATGTATGCACGTGTATTTATAAACCTCTAGAGCTAAAGAATCAAAAATAATGAAATCACTTCTAGTGGACATCTGCCTTTTCTGGCTGTGTAGCATTCTTGAAACAGCTCCATATTTCCTTTTAATAACCCCCTTCCACATTGTGTGCGGTCTACATGGATTGGCTATTATCTTACAACCAACTTCCCTTGAATGAAGGAAACATGCAATGACTACCATTTAGATACACACTCCCCAGATATCTGGAGACACAAATAAACAACAACCTCACCAAATCATTTCTGATGGAGCAGCAGCATCTCTACTGTCAAGTGTCACTGATGTCAGTGTTGCAAACGTGGTATTTATATTCAGCAGATGAAGCAGCAGTGTTTTCATGCAATCAGTTCTGTGGATCCTTTTTGTCATGGTTCATTGCTGTTTAGTTCTGTGCCTCATTCCATAATTTCTAGGAGCTATATAATATTCTTTTAGTAAGTACTGTTTTTGTTTAAATTAACTCCATATTACATTTCAGTTGCTTTAAACTAAAAAACCCACAGATAAATGTAGTAAGTCTGAGCATAGTTTCCCAGTTTTATAAGTCAACTGTCTCTCCATTTCTGTACATTTCTTCTTGACATTTCTTTTTTATTAGCAGTCTTATTGCAGATAGTAGTTTCTCTTACACATGGAAACAGTTTAGCTGGGTGTATCAATATTATAACTTGATTCATTTTCTTAAAGTGTAAAGTCCTGTAAACTATTTACATATTTTAACTCAGATGGATGGTCATGCATATTGTCCAGACTCCATCCGCCTTCTCTCTGTGCAATTTTCTGTACTTATTACTCCACTAGTTCATTCTTAAATGTAAAAAGAAAACTTCTTTATAATAAGACCATTGTTGGAGCAGACTAGTTCTTCTTCTCTAGCTCTGACTTGTACAACTATCTTTCTAGCTCCGTATAACCGTGCAGTCTCCTAGGAAAATTACTTCTCATAAAACTCTTCCCCAATGGATTACTGAAAGTGTCTATTGACATGAGTGTTTATATGGTTTGGAAATAAATATCAGAATTTTAGCTTTTAATAATGTTATTCTTTCTGTTAAATTTCCTAGGAATCAGGAATTATGTATTTTAATTTAATATTAAAATAATTTTAAATCAATCACAGGATAACTACCTTCATTTATTTCTGCCACTGTCTTCTGTCACTTCTCTATACTTTTATGAGAAACTGTGTTCATGTGTCTTGAAACAGAATTCTTTTCCTTTTCTCTTTTTTACAATTTTAATTTACAGAAAAGTTTCAATTACTGTATCCTAACCTTTAATTTTTAGGAAATTAAATTTCATTTGGGACATGGTTGCTGATATCATGCCCCATTACAGTCTCATATTTGTGTGTGTGGTTCCTACAAACAAAGACATTCTCCTATATAATCACTGTAACCACCAAATCAGGAAATTAACAATAATGTATTACTATCTCTTCATAAGGTATCACCAGTAGTCCCCATAATGTCCTTGTAACAATATAGGCGCTCCAGAATCTAGGGTTATACTTAGTAGTAAGATCCTTTCAGCCTCCTTTGATCTGGAAGAATTTGTCTGTCTCTATTTGACTTTCATAACTATGAAGCTTTTGAGAATTCAGGCAATATGGTTTGTAAAATGTTATTTAATTTGAGTTTTGCCTCTTTAGGCAGGAGTATCAGAGATGTAATGTGTATTCTTCTCATCACCTCCTATCTGATATTGTGTGATTTTGATTTGTCCATTACATAGCCCTCTTGAGTAGTATCTCACAGGATTCTCTATTGTAAAGGTACTTTGGTTTTATTTAGTAATTAATTATTATTTTGTAGAAAAGTACTTTTAAAGTACATAAATATTCCATTCTTCATCAAACTTTCAAATGATTCATGTATTCTTTTAAATCAGTATGGACTCATGGACTCCTATTTTATTCAAAGAATATAAAATTTTATTATCATTATTTATTTTGATACTTAAATTGGCCAGTGTGATCTGCTTTAAGCTGGCTTCTTTGTTCTTTGTCCTCTTTCTGGGCTTCCTCTCACATGGATGCCCTCTCTCCAGGATCAGGTTTTGACATCCTGCATCAGGTTAGCATCACCTTCCAATTCCTACCACATGGATATCTTCTTCATCTTGCTTAGGCTCTGACTTTCCATTCCCTGTCACCATGGCTCCCCTGACTCTCCACCATGTCCAAGCCTAGCTTAACAGTTATTGGACTAAACATTTCAAGTAGAGAAGGAAAATAAGGAGAAGGGAGAAAGAAGGGGAAGAGGAGAGAAACAGATGTCTTAAAATTACGAACAACAGTACAGTGAACAATATCTTGGTAACACCATATTTGACTTGCTTTGGTTTCATTTCCAGAATCACTGTTTCTTACAGGGTTAAGTGAATTCTGCTTTAAAACTCACATTTTTTCAATTTGCAATAATAATGGATTCAATTATAGAGACTGCCGTTAGAGACTAAGTTTTGACCTGTGTAGTGAAATCCTCTGTGGAACATGAACATAAGAATTAAAGCTATAATAATAAAGCAATTGCTTAATGTTGCTGAGAAATTAGTATATAAGCATTAATGTGACACTACACATATTTCAGAGAAAAAAACTGTAAGATTAATTTAGAGCCATAACAACAAAGTATACTGAAGAAAATAAGATCAAACTCTAAACATGGAGGCTTAAGCAAAAGGCTGACTAAGGAGTACCAAGTGGAATATGGTTATCAATTCAAAACTGAGCAGATATCTGAATTCATTTTGAACTTCAAAATATTTCATATTCTTGTGTGATTTCAGATTTTAAAATTTTGTTTTACATCAGTAATGTTTCAGTTGGTCCTTCAGGAAGCAGATGCTGAATAGGAGTTAGTAGTATAAAAATTTATTGAGGAATAACTCCAGTGAAAGATAAAAGGAGGAGGGAACTGAACTGGGCAGAATATACCTTCCACCTACTTTGACACCTGTGAAAGGAAAGAGACATGGAGAAGGACTGGGCAGGGCTTCAGACTATGATACAAGTCTGAAAGTGTCTCAGATAACCCAATGGGAAGTTCTGAATCAAATATGGTCCATTAATGGAATCTTGTATTGCCATAGTGTGCACACCATGTTCAGTCATTGGCTTATGGCTGCCCATGAAGAGTTGTTTTAGTCCCATAAGATGAAACTTACCCCAAAGATGCTGAAAGTGAGCTTGGTCACCTAATTATACTCTTCTCATTTAATCAGTAACTTCTCTCTTGCAGGGAGATACAAGTGCTGCATTTCCATCGCTGCCACAGCTGGATAATTTTATTTGAACAAAAACTTTATTTTTTCTTGTTTGAAATATATTTTCTTTTTTTATGTGGGTAGTGTTTTTAAATTTTTAATATATATATTTTTATTGAAATATAGTTGATTTACAATGTTGTGTTTCAGGTGTACAGCAAAGTGATTCAGTTTTTATAGATTCTTTTCCATTATAGGTTATTGCAACATGTTGAGTATAGTTCCCTGTGCTGTACAGTAGGTCCTTGTTGATTATCTGTTTTATATACAGCAGTGTGTATATTTTAATCCCAAACTCCTAATTTATCCCTCTCTCCTGCCCTTCCCCTTTGGTAACCATAAGTTTGTTTTTTTTATGTCTGTGAGTCTATTTCTGTTTTGTAAAGTTCATTTGTATCATTTTTTGATTCCATATATAAGGGATATCATATGATATTTGTCTTTCTCTATCAGGCTTACTTCACTTAGTATGATGATCTCTAGGTCCATCCATGTTGCCGCAAATGGCATTATTTCATTCTTTTTTTTATGGCTGAGTTAATATTCCATTCTGTATATATACCACATGTTCTTTATCCATTCATCTGCTGATGGACACTTAGGTTTCTTCCATGTCTTGGCTATTGTAAATAGTGCTGTTGTGAACATTGGGGTGCATGTATCTTTTCAAATTATGGGCTTTCTCCACATATATGCCCAGGAGTGAGATTGCAGAACCGTATGCTAGTTCTTTTCTTAGTTTTGTTTTTTTTTTTTTAAGGAACCTCCAAACTGTTCTCCATAGTGGCTATATCAATTTACATTCCCACCAACAGTGTAGGAGGGTTCTTTTTCCTCCACACACTGTCCAGCATTTATTATTTGTAAACTTTTTGATGATGGCCATTCTGACCGGTGTGAGGTGATACCTTGTTTTATTGACAGTTTTGATTTGCATTTCTCTAATAATTAATGATGGTGAGCAAATTTTTATGTGCTTTTTGGCCACCTGTATGTTTTCTTTGGAGAAATGTCTATTTAGATCTTCTGCCTGTTTTTTTGATTGGGTTGTTTGATTTTTTTTACTGAGCCATATGATCTGTTTGTATATTTTGGAGATTAATCTCTTGTGTGTATCTTCCTTTGCAAATAGTTTCTTCCATTCTGTAGGTTGTCTTTTCATTTTGTTTATGGTTTCCTTTGCTGTGCAAAAGCTTATAAGTTTAATTAGGTCCCATTTGTTTATTTTTATTTTTATTTCCATTACTCTAGGAGACGGATCTAAAAAGACATTACTGCAATTTATGTCAAACAGTGTTGCCTATGTTTTCCTCTAGGTGTTTTATAGTATCCAGTTTTACATTTAGGTCTTTAATCCATTTTGTTTTTTCCAGTTTATTTTTGTGTATGGTGTTAGAGAATGTTCTAATTTCATTCTTTTACATGTAGCTATCGAGTTTTCCCAGCACCATTTATTGAAGAGACTGTGTTTTCACCATTATATATTCCTGCATTCTTTGTTGTAGATTAAGTGACCCTGTGTGCATGGGTTTATCTCTGGGCATTCTATCCTGTTGCATTGAGCTATATTTCTGTTTTTGTGCCAATACCATACTGTTTTGATTACTGTATATTTGTAGTATTGTCTGAAGTTAGGGAGCCTGATTCTTCCAGTTCTGTTTTTCTTTCTAAAGATGCTTTGGCTATTTGGGATCTTTTGTGTTTCCATAAAAATTTAAAACTTTTTGAACAAAAAGTTTAAAATTTGTCAATTGATCAATGTGGTAATTTATTTCTCCAGTTCATTCAGTACATATCAAATGTCAAGGCTTCAAGACACTATGATGAATACTATTCCTTTCTCTCAAGCTTAAAATATGATGGTAGAGGGAAAAATAGTAAAAAGGCAATGAGAATAGCTTATGGTAGATGTTATAATAAGACTAGATGTAGGAAATTCTGTAAGAACAAGGATTGAGCCCCTAACCCAGAATCAGGGACTCCTAAGTCTTTCTAGAATAAGCACAGATAAACTGAAGTCTAAAACAAGCAGAAAATATTCAGTCCAAAAAGAGGTAGACTGTAAAAGTGTGTGCAAAAAATTATATTTTAGAGGATATTATCTGTGAACATAGTTTAATATATTTAGAACTAAAGTCAGACTGAACACACATGCCTGCCTCTTCTCATACCCCAAATCACTCAAAAGTAACTGGAATATGTATTTAAAAACAAATTCGTAATAGCTCAACAATGAGAAAATATAGTATCAGCAGACTAGACTTTTAGACTAGATTCTAGTCTAAAAAGAATCTAGTCTAAAAGTTTGAAAGCAAAGGGGATCAGATTAGCAAACATAGTAGAAAAGCAAAGTTCAGCTTGTGCTTGGGTAAATTACAATGGCAGAGATGACAAAACTTGTGTCTGGTATTTTTGCTGGAAGCCTCTTTGCTTTAGACATCTTTGCTACAAGCATTTTTTGCCTCAGATATTTTTGCATATAACTAATTTGCCCTAAGGCCATTTGCTGTTAAAGATAAAAGTAACTGTTTGCCCGTTTTGGGTTTGAGAGTTTGGTTTCATCTGGTTGAAATGTGTTAGATTTATCAAGCTAACAGATGACGATGATTTACCCCAAGAGTTGGTTTCTTAGTATGAAACACACTCCACTGGAGGAGAAAGAAGCTGAGGGTCTCTGAGGTGAGTGTTGAACCCACAATTCCATAGACCTTTGGAATATTTATCAACAAACATGTGACAATATGACAGGAACACAAACATTAGTGTGGAAGGCTTTCACAACATGATACAAAACTCAGTTATAAAGATTAGTGGACATTTGATCCTGTCCAAAACATCCATTGAGATATTTGGTCCACACCAAGAGGCCCTTGAAATTTGGTCCCATCAAAAACATATTTGGTTCATGAGCACATTTGGTTCATGCAAAATAGTCCTTGATATTTGTTCCTGTCAAAAATGTCTACACTTAGAAAACATTTCTAGGTTCAAATAGCCTATAATGTTTATTTATACTTTTGGTTTACAGGATTAATACATAAAAAATACATAAAATCATGTTTTATTGATCCAATAATTTTGTCGTGGCTACATTGCTGGTAATAACCCTTCTTGGCTTGGTAGCCTAGCTGGTAATGGCACATGGGGTTAGGCAGATGGGTCAGGGTTTGAATCTTGCACAAGAACAGCATTTATATAAACTAAGGGTACTGAGGAAGAGTTCTACAGTTAGAGAAATGCACAGAGGAGGACAAATTGAGAGTGGCATCTAGAAGTGGATGGTGTGTTAATATATCACTGAGCATTTGGTTGCATGTGGCTGGGTCATTCAGTAAGGACAGAGTTTGAAAGGAGGGGCTTGGTCAAGCTGCTGTGTAAAACGAGAGGTGAGTGCATTGACATAAACACTTTATACAGAGTCTTGTTTACTTGGAAGGAGTGAGAATGGGTATGGCTCTCCTACCACATAGAGGTTGGGTGTAATAGTGATGATGAGGGAGATACCAGGTATCTAATTAATGCCCTACAACTAAATATTGCCCGAGTATTTGTGTTTGCATGGGAAAGAAATCTCAACGTTAACCCTTGATTATGCATGACAGATTTCAAGATTGCAAATATGAATGTGATTTGATTACTCCTACTAAAGGCACAAGAAAAAGAATGCTTGTTTCACTTTTCACAATCACTGTGGTAAAAAATAACTTCTTTAGCTCTAATACTTGAGTGTGTGACAATGGAAAGTAACACCTATAAGTGTACATCCATGTTGTTTGGACTTCTATTTGTTCCTTTGGAAGATATAAATGAATACATTGTGTGTAATTCAGAAGAAAAGGTAGATGACCTAATGGATCATGTTGAGAACAGGTATGTTTGTTGAAGGCATAGCAGAGGCAGACAAAGACCAAAAGATCCAAGATTTCCACCAGAAAATTGGAATATTTATACATCAGTACTGAATGTCAGTCACAGGATGAACAATGCAGTGGAAGGCCGGCATAGGCAAATTTCAAAAGCTGATAGTAGTGCATTATCCTTCAATTTGGAGGCTTACTGAAGTGTTAAAAGACAAATAGCAAAGCAATGAACAAGTTATGACCCAGGTTCCTGGTGTTCACTCTCAAATAGGGCCACCAACTCCCAGATGATACTGATAAAATCAAATTAGTATAACTGAAACTGTTAACAGATATAACAAATATAAAGCCAATATAAATATATTTATAAATATATTAAATTATAAATATATTTATAAATATAAATATATTAAATTATAAATATTTATAAATATAAAGCTAAGGTCTATATATACTTGAGAACAATTACTCTTTGACTTAAAAGTAACCCTACCAAGCTTCATGATAAAGAACAAGAATCAGTGTGAAATCCCAAGGTCAGCACAAATTACATAAGAATAACATAAATAAAATTTTAACAAAGTCAAATGTTTATATTATTTAACACATCATGGACCAAATATCTCAACACACGTTTTGCACAGGACCAAAATTCAGGGATCTTTCAGCAAAGTTATTTTTGATATTTAGTATATCATTGATCAAATGTCTCTGTGAACATTTTGGACAGGATCAAATTTCAAGGGCCTTTTGGCATGAACCAAATGTCTCAATGAACATTTTGTATGGGACCAAATGTCCTGGAAGGATTACAGTACTTATCCTACTATTTAGAAACTGATACCTCTCTTAATAGAGGAAGAAATTTTAGTGAAAAAGAAAAAGTGCAATGCTGAACAAGAAGACAAACCAACAAGCCCCCAAAAAAGTATACTATGAAAGAAAAACTTCAAAGACAATTGCCTAGATACAACCCACAACATAAAATCAGTTATTAGCGCAGTATTGCAATCTATCTACACACATTTTAAATGTATTCAAATATTTTGTATTTCACAAGAAACCTTTTTAAATTTTATCATTCATTTTTCATTTGTTCTTTTTAATTTTATTAAAAATTTTATTTCTTTTATTTTTTGTTATTTAATCTTTTATGGCAAAATTGCCTTATGGACAATCAGTTATGTCACCAAAATGTTTGTAGTGAAATGCTTGCAACAAAGATGTCTATGACAAAGAGGCTTATGGCAATAATACCTAGAATTAACAAACTACAATCTCGGAGTAAGTGAAATCCAAAGTAACAGGTGATCCCTGGGGCAATAGTCTGGGGAATTAGCTGAAAGGGAGGCACAACCAGGAGACTACTACACTGCTTCCTTAGTCCCAGAGTACACAAGGCTTAAACTGAATAGCAAGTAATAATTGTACACTAAAGGAACCACCTTCCTAGGGAGGGCTTTTAGTGGAACATAGTCCAAACAGAATGAAAATAATCATATATGTCTGGTTTAGTCCTTTTCTCTGTTCAAAAACATTAAGCATCTGTACATAGTATATACTTCTAAAATGTGTTCATCTAATATAGAGTAACTCTTTCTGTTATGACTGAGAATATGAGTGTCCATTGCCAAAAATCATCACTCTAATATCTTATTATAGTTTGGAAGAGGTCCATCTACTCCTCATGAATTTCTCTTATAACTCAGTACTGATATTCTGCAACTTATAAATTGTGACGTTTACTACTAACAGCATTTTTTTCTGTTTCAGTAAAGACAGATCATTTCATGATCATAAAGTATAGAATGTAAATATAATTAATTTGCAGTAAGTAGCTAACTGGTCCTCCAGGGTTATGTGAGCCATTTTTCTTAGTCACAACTACAGGTCTTTGAATACCAAGCAGTGGTAGTAGAAAGATCAGCAGTATAAGTGATGCTAATTCCATGTGGATAAGCTCATGTATAATCTCTATTCCTACTACCATGGCCAATTTGATCATGATCTAATTAAATTAGAACAAAGAGTCAAGAAAAGAAGGATGAATGTCATTCCTAAGTAGATCATCTTGTCTACCTGGCTATTTAGAGCTGCTGACACAGTAGAGACTTTTGATATGAATTTGCAAGGAGACAAATTCTCTGTCCCTCTAGGTTTAGTCTGAAATATCTAATATGAAGCTTCACCAAACATACTTAAAATCAGTCCTCTAACTTCCTATTCATTTCCCTGACCATACTGCCATTCCCTTAATCACTGCACAAAAACTGGAGTGTTTCTCAGCATTTATCTTTCCTTACAGATAAAATGAATCATGAGATTGATTATACTACTTGGAGTTCTACCTTTTGATAGGAATTTACTTTTTCACTTTAATTCAAAGCCATCACTGTGTTGGGCTATAAGGCTGCGGCTGTTTATACCTAGCTGATGTAAGACTACCCTACACATAAGTATATAAAACAGACTTACCATAGAAGAGTCATACAAAATAATTACTTTTTAAGTTGATGGCCATGAAAAATTATTTTAACCAGGAGATTGCAACATTCATATATCTTCAGTAAGATAATTCTAGTAAAAATATGAAAGGTAGATTTAAAGGAAGATAATAAGGGCAATGTAACCAGGTGGAATAATTATTAACCCAAGTGAGAAATGATAAAACATAAATTAAGGAAGTTGTTACAAGAAGAGAAAAGTGGGATGGATTAGAGAAACATTTTTGAAATACAAATTGTCTATAATTCTGAGTAAGAAAGATATATAATTTAAAATGCTCTTCCAATTTGATGACAACTTTGTTGATTATAATATCATTTTTATGGGTTTACCTAAATTAAAATTATTTTTCAAAGATATTGAACACATTTTTCTCTCGTAATTAACAGTGCTGGTAGGAATTTATTTAAAATATTAATGCACTTGCTTTTGAGGAGTATATGTTTGCACAATCTGTTCTTTAATCTTTTACATTTTCATGACTATTGCACTTTGATTGAAAGGGCTTAAATGTCAGTGTTTGAATCAATTTCCACCAGACCCTGAGAATAGAATCTGTGACTCTGTATTCTAAAGAGTGAAGGAAATAGCATGATGACAAATGGAATGGCAGAATTAGCAAATATAAATGCAAAATACTGATTAACATTTCAGTGTTAGTCTATCAAGAGGCCATGTCTTTAAGGGATAATTATAATATCCTATGAAAACAAAGTTCAGTTACACTCAAGTTTGTTTATCTGTTATCTATCTACCTATCCATCTATTTATCTAAATTCATGTAAACCACTTGATGAAAGAGACTAGAATGATTTTTGTGTGTTTTACGAGCAGAACCTAAAAAAATAATTACCTGATATGAACAATAAATTGCTAAAACCAAATAAACCAATTTCTGAAGACTATTTACAGAAGAAAAATGCCTTCAGGAAAGTGGATTTCTTGACTACATTTCTTCTAATGCTATTGCATTTCCCCAGATATTTACATTCTCTTAGTCATTTTGTTAATTTTAGGAGAGAATCATGAGATATGTGCCAGACCTTTAATCTTCCTCCCTTTCTCCCTTCTTTCTCTTCATCCTTTTTTACTTTCGTTTCTATTTTTTAAATTAATAATCAGTATTCATTTAGGAGAAAAAGGAAATAAAGAAATAAACTAACCAATGAAGTAAATGAGTATATGTCATCTATCCACACATCATTTATATACAGGCGTACCTTGTTTTATTATGCTTCACTTTATCAAGCTTCACAGACATTGCATTTCTTTTACAAACTGTAGGTTTGTGGCAACTCCATGTACAGCAAGTCTATTGGCAACATTTTTCCAACAGCCTTGGCTCACTTTGTGCCTCTGTGTCACATTGGAAATTTTCACAATATTTCAAACTTTTTCATTGTTATCATGTTTGTTATACTGACCTGTGATTAGTGATCTTTGATGTTACTATTGCAATTGTCCTAGGGCATCACAAACCACACACATATAAGACAGCGAACTTAATGGTTAAATGTTGTCTGTATTCTAACTGCTCCACCAATCAGCCATTTCCCTGTCTCTCTCCCTCTCCTTGGGTATCACTATTCCCTGAGACCCAACAATATTGAAACTAGGCCAATTAGTAAACCTGCGGTGGGCCCTTAGTGTTCAAGTAGAAGGAAGAGTCACACATCTTTCATTTCATATCAAAAGCTTAGTGAAGAAGGAATGTCAAAAGCTGGCATAGGCCAAAATCTCAGCCTCTTGCTCTAGTTAGCCAAGGTGTGAATGCAATGGAAAATTTCTTAAAGGAAATGAAAAGTGCTACTCCAGAGAACATATGAGTGATAAGAAAGTGAAACAGCCTTTTTGCTGATATGGAGGAAGTTTTAGCGGTCTGGATAGAAGACCAAATCAACCACATCATTCCCTTAAGACAAAACCTACTCTAGAGCAAGGCCCTAACTCTCTTCAGTTCTCTGAAGGCTGAGAGAGTAAAGGAGGCAGCAGAATAAGAAGTCTGAAACTAGCAGAGGCTGGTTCACAAGGTTTAAGCAAAGAAACCATCTTCATTACGAAACAGTACAAGGTGAAGCAACAGGTGCTGATGAAGAAGCTTCAGCAAGTTATCCAAAGGTCTAGTTAAGATAATTAATGAAAGTGGCTACAGTAAACAACCGATTTGCGATGTAGATGAAACAGACTTCTATTGGAGTAAGATGCCATCTAGGACTTTCACAGCTAGAGAGGAGAAGTCAATGCCTCGCTTCAAAGCTTCAGAGTACAGGCTGACTCTCTAATTAGGGATTAATGCAGCTGGTGACTTTAAGTTGAAGCCAATGCTCATTTATTATTCTCAAAATCCTAGGGCCTTTAAAAATTATGCTAAATCTACTCGGCAAGTGCTCTAGAAATGGAACAACAAAGCCTGGATGACAGGATATCTGTTTTCAACATGATTTACTGAATATTTGAAGCTCACTATTGAGATATACGGCTCAGAAAAAGACTCCTTTCAAAATATTACTGCTTACTGACAATGTACCTAGTTACGCAAGAGTTCTGACGGAGATGTACAATGAGATTAGTATTGTTTTCATGCCTGCTAGCACAAGGTACATTCTGTAGCCTATGGATCAAGGAGTAATTTTGACTTTCAAGTATTATTATCTAAGAAATACATTTTGTAAGGCTATAGCCACCTTAGATAATGATTCCTCTGATGGATCTGGGTAAGGTAAATTGAAAACTTATGGAAAGGATTCACCATTCTAGAAGCAGTTAAGACAATTCATGATTCATAGCAAGAGGTCAAGATATTGACATTTACAGAAGTTTGAAAGAAGTTGATTCCAATCCTCATGGATGACTTTGAGGGGTTTAAGACTTCGGTAGAGGAAGTAACTGCATATGTGTGGGAAATAGAAGAGACTAGAAATTAGAAGCGGAGCCTGAAGATGTGATTGAATTACTGCAATCTCATGATAAAACTTTAAAGGCTGAGGAGTTGCTTCTTGTGGATGAGCAGGGAAAGTGATTTTTTTTTTTTTTTTTTACATAGAATCTACTCCTGGTGAAGATCTTTATACTTGGAATTTACAACAGGGAAATGTATGGATTTTTATCTGTGATTTGTAGCATTTTGGTTTCACATATTTTCAGAGTATCTTCAATCTCTGATCCTGATTTATGAGTAGTGTGTCATGCTTTTTGTTTTTTTAAAGAAGACTAGTGAATTTGAAACTACACTAGAACTAAAATTTATCATTTATTTAATAACATTTTAAATGAAAATATTTCTCTTAGAAATAGCTTCTTCTTATGTTCCTATATTTAAAGGATTAATTTTTGAAATTGGTGCTGAGGAACTTGTGTCGCAGATTTGCTTTGTGCTCACAGTGAAAAGCCGTGAATCATATAATCAGACAGAAGTTTAGCCTTCATCAAGGCTTAAGCTGATTTCTCTCTATAAACCATAGACAAGAGGTTTCCAAGGGGCTATTTGAACACCTTTATTTTTTAAAAAATAGTAAATTCTTACACATAAGTAAACATCATTGCTATTTCCAACCATTTATGGGATAAATAAGGTCTTTTTTATGTTAAATTATAAAATTGAAATGTAAAATTCCCAATATAACATTTACTTAAAATATTCTGATTCCTTCTGTTTTCCAGCCTCCAAGATGGTTATACTAATTATCAACTATAATATCAATGTATTATTGGGTTTATGACTTGGACAGCAATGTCTTTCCCAATTGCACACCATATAACATGAATATCTTGAAATAATGAAATATGGATGGCACATTTCTCTACTTTCCAATAAATACTACATGTTTTTTGTTTGTGTAATTTTATATATATCTTTGGTTAGTCCCACTGATTTCTCTCTGAGTGTTGATGTATACACCTCTGCTGGAGGCATCATCTTACCCTGAAGTCACACCTCTAAACATTTCTTTGAAGTATTCATTACAACAAATTTTACATAATCACATGATCTGGGCTTGTAAATTATTTCTTTAAAAATGATATCAATCAAAATACTAGTATTAGCAGAATAATTAATTTTAAGATATTAAATGGAAATATATCTAGGAAAACCAAAATCAAGTTCAAGTGTTTGCAGCCAGGAGGAAACTCCATTTCATAGCAGCCTCTTTGCAGCATGGATGGCACTGCTTCTTGTCATTATACCACAGCTGGCAATACAGATGATGTGCTTGTGACCCCACCACTGGTAACTCTTCCACTCATACCTCTAAAGCCAAATGTTTGCTCTACTCCAGAACCTTTACCAGAATATGGAGTTTGTGTCTTGTCCTCCTTCCTTGGGTTGCTCTCTGTCTACGACAGATTTGGGGAATTTCATCTGCTTGGTATAGTTAAGGTCACATTCTGGCTCCTATTTATTAGAAGTAAGATTGTCCTAGTTCTCCTTGCCACAAAAATCCATCCTTCTTGCATATGTTAGTCCTTATAATATTTCAGTTTACCCATTTATATACTGTTAAACTATATTGAATTTCTTTGAAAACAAGCAAGCAAAGAAGCCACTTGATGGTTCATAAGAGGTTATACTGATGGCATACTGTATTAAAATTAGCTATTAAAAATTGTGATTGCATGGTTCAAGAAAGCTATTAGATAACATTAAACTATTTAATGTAAAACCTACCACATCCTTAGTGACAAATACATGAAAATAATAACAAGCACAGTAAAAATAAATAGTTACGTAGCACAATTTTCTAGAAAATAGTTCCCACTTGAATCTGACTATGAATACTCAATTTAACTCCCTTCTCCAATGTACCAACCATTCTCATTACTGCTGTTCGTTCTAATTCTCACTATTCTGAACCTGCAGCACTTGTTCATAGACTTAAAACAAATGGAATTTTAGGGTTGGAAGGCCTCTTGGATAATTTGTAGTCCCGTATTTTCATTTAACAGATAATAGAATTTAGATCTACAACTATGAATTTTCTTTCAAAAGTTTATTCACAAACCTCATAGCACAGTCCAGTTTCACATCTCATGAGGATATGCTGTTTCCACTACCACTGAGTTTTCTGGGTCACAGATCTGATACTAACATGTGCTGCATATTGTTGTTAGACACACATTCGTGTATACTTGACTTGTCTCCTCTGATGGACCATAAATTCCTCAAAAGCAGGAAATTATATTCGTAATTTTAAATATATATTGCCTTATTTCCTGTGACTCATGTTTTTTGTTACAAAATGTTAGGCTTATTGTGGCAGTAAATATTGTCTATTGGTTAATATAGTTATGAAATAATGCAGAACATTTAGAATTATTTTGATGCACTATATAAGAATAAAATTAATAATACTCATACCAGACAGTGTTCCAAGAACTCTATGTACTCCTTTAATCCTTACAAAAAGCCCTATGATATAGGTGCTATCATTATTCTCCCTTAAAGATGAGGAAATGTGACACAGAGAGGATAACTAACCTTCCAAGGGCCACGCAGTACATGGTGGAACTAGGATTCAGAATCAGGTGATCTGCTTCCACAATCAGTATTCTAACATCCTTTGCATCCAGATTCATTTGAGATGAAATATGTGATTTTTTCTTCCTCAGCAGAGTATACCAGCTGATAAACTTCCTCCATTGTCAGCAAAAGTAGGGTTAAACTAAATTTCCATGCAAAGCAAGGAAAACTGAAAGAATGGTCGTTTTATTTTAAATTAGGGCAAGTATTCATACATGTTTAGCTCAGGAGAAAGTGTACCCTAAATCGCATATTCAGTTTGCCAAACCCTTCTGTGTTGGTATGGACTGTTATAAGAAATGTACACTGTAAATGCCCCTGGACTTTTTCTCCCTGCAAATTAACAACAAGCTGTTATTACAAAAAAGAAATAAAACCTACAGTTGGAAAAGACACATCTGCCTTAATATATGTTATTGGTATGAATTAAAGCTCTTTTTTTTTAGTGCAAAGGTTGTTGACATCTAAATAAATTAATATAAAGACTGTATCTTTAGTCACAATAATTTAAATTTTAGAATGTATCCTTCACAGATACTACCACTTAGTAGATGTGCAATGGTGAATATTGCTCTATTATTTGTAAAATTGATAAACTATAAACAGCTTAAATGCCCATCATCAAGCGACTCTTTAAATACATGTGACAGAGCAAGGAATGAGGTACTTCATAGTTGTATGATTCTGGCAGGTTAATAAAAACTTCTGTCAGCAGATATAAGAAACCAATAATATGGAAGGTAGACAGTCATCAAGGAGGAAAAAAATGACAACATATAAGGCTTGCCCTGCAGAGCACAGGAGCAATAGCTCTGTAAGGCTTACCCTACAGCGTGCAGGAGCAATAGCTATTTCTGAATCCAAGGTGATATAACTGAGTTGTGCTGTCTCCTGTCCATTTCAATCAAGTAGACAGTTTCTTTAGGTGATAGATTTACGTGTATATACACAATGATAGAGAAAGGGAGCGAGAATGATTAGCAGGAAATATTAGAAAGTTGAATAAAAAAGTGTATATTACTGTTTCATTTAAGCCCATAGAATTTGAATTCCCAGTACAATAAAATGATAATTTGAATGATTAATTGATAACATTAGTATGGCAGCATATAAATGAGTCAAAATTTTCTCATTTTTAATGAGATTAATACTTTTAATTTTATTAGTTTAGTGCACAGATTAGCTATTACAGTATATGAACATATTATGTCATTTAATAACTATCAATAAATTTCCCCTCCCCTTTATTTTTTTCTTTAATCCTTACAACAAGTCCATTAGATAAAAATCAATGAAAATTAAAGTGACTCCTAGGGAAGAGTTCTGGGTTACTTGAAATTTCAATGAAGTGTTACAGGTTGGAAAGTAAGTTTGGTGCAAAAAAAATTAATATGCTATTCATTGACTAAGATAAAGTATATTTTAAAAAGTTATTCAAAAATATAAGGCTTATACTAATACAATGTAAAGAGAAATAGGAGATCATATTTATTGAATATAAGGATAAAAAGATTGAAATGTAATAAAATGATGTTTGTCCTAATCCCAGATAGTTTCTTCTTATGGGGAAAAAAGACAAAAAAAAAAAAAAAATCAAACAAATCATATAACCTTTCTCTCCAAAATAAGGGGAATTAACTAGTCTTAATAGGGCACATAATCCCCCGTCAGAAAACAAAAATAAATTATGTGCAATGAGAATTAAGGTGCTCTTAAGGATAATCCAAGATATCTCACTTGTAATATAAATGATACTGTATTACCTCAAAGATAGTATAATCTATAAAAATGACTAGTGCTGTCACATTTCTGTTGTTCTTTATTTGTACCTATACTGAACTACACATATTTCCTTAGGTATCTGTGGGGCTTTGTATCAATATTTGGTTAAGCTAATAAATGGATTATTCAGCCTGAATGGATGGCTGATGTCAGTTAATACCTCTGTCCAAGTCTCTTAACGGTTGTTTTTGTGTTCTGTTAGTGTTCTTCTATCCAGCCAGTCCAGAGGATGCTGAAAGCTTTAGCTCCTAGAAATTTAGCGTCATAAAATTTAAGTATAGTTTTTAATTCTAATGAATGTTCACAATTAAATGTGTAAAAATTATGTAGCACAACATCCATTTCACTTTTCTTATTTTTCACCCCAAAATCCCACCCCATAATTAAATTTGTTTTAAGCATTAGAAGCAGTTTATCTTTTATAAGGAAGCCAATCATAATGAAACATTTACATCTTTGTAACTGGACTGTTTAAGTGTCTAGATTAAATCTGTGCATCAAATATTAAAAATGGATACTGAGATAGGAATTTGAGAGTGGTGAGGGAGAAGATCTGTTTTATTAGAAGAGAAACTGAACTTATCAATTTTTGTATTGTTAAAATATTAAATGTAAAGTAAAACCTTTTTTTATAAGAGAAATCTGAAAAGTAGTTGAATACATAAACTTTTTATACTAAATACTGACATCATCTGAGAGCAATATGCTTTTCAGGGGCCAAAAACACATACAAGCTTTTGCAGATATCAGTGCCAAATATTACGGCTAGATCCTTAGATACAAATAGATTGTTACCCGTCACACTCATTCCTGGATCTATTATCATTCCATCTCACACACAGTACCATCTGTATGCAAGTAAAGCAGCTAGACAATTACCTTCCACTGTTAACTTTTTTAAAAAGTCTGTATACTTTTGTATTGTTTGACTTGTTATATGGAGCATGAATCTGAGAAAACAAGAACATTTGGGGAAAACTTCAAGAAAACAATAATTTTTCATAATTTGGCTATCAACTCAGCAAAAAAGAATCAGTTTGCAAAATTATTCTTTTACGTTCTTTGCTTTTTTGTGTTTTCTTAAATTGTATAATTGTATGTGTGCACATGTGTGTGTTTACCTGTGCAGTGTTTCCAAAAGAGTGAGTTTGAGTCAGGCAGCCATAGATTTGAATCATGGTTCTTCCATTTACTAAGTGTACAATTGCTACAAATGTTAATTTCCTGGGTCTTTCCCGCCTCCATTTCATTTTTTTAATGCACAAATAACTTCCACGTATGATTTTATTGTTGAGATGGGGAGGTAGGTAGATAGATGATAGATAGATGATAGATAGATCCATAGATAGATAGTGTGTAAAGTACTTGAAATAATTTCAGGTTCACAAGGGATGCTACCATACTGTTACCAATTAATAAGAATTTTTTCTTTCTCTACTTTGCAAACCCAAACATATACTTCACAATTCAGTCAAGTGTTATCTCTTCTATAAAGTTTTTTTTTCTTTATTTCCAGGACATATTTTATGTTTATCTATTACATTATTGATCTTTCTATTACACTACATATTGCTCTATATAATAGATATTTGCATTTGTAGCTCTAGTCTCTATCCATCCCTGTGTTCTTGAGGACTGTGACCATATTTATTCTTCATAGTAACTTCAGAAAAAAATCATTGAATCTGTATCATAGTGGCCTTTAAAAATGGTGAACTAAGAAGAATATTAAGTTAATAAATTATTCATTTAGCAATTGGGTATTATTTATAATTGAAAGGTTATATAAGATATTTTTTAAATGAAACAGCTATACAAATAATTATCAGAACCAGATTTAAGCTCAGCTATATGACTAATTTTCTATGTGACCTTGGGGGAGTAATTTTCTGTATATAAATTTGTTAAAAGAAGTGATGGATTAAATTATACCTAAATTATTTCCAGTTATAATAGTCTATAATTCTGTACTTTTAAGTATCTTGCTTAAAACTAACAACAATTTACTTATCTGACAATAATTGAGAAAGTTGTATTTAAAAGGGGATGTATCCATTAATAACAAGACAAAAATCACAGTCACTTCTAACAGTGTAATTCAAACTTCCTTTGAGTTTCACTTTCTCTCTACAAAAGAACCCCTCTGTTGTAAGCAGAGATTTTTTACTCTGGCCTAAGCAATCGGCATGATTTATTACACATGCTGGTTCAGACTGTTTCACAGGAATCCTCTGGTTAAGGTTGCCAGTCTGCATCTACAGGACTTAGTGACACTGTTATTAATCACTGAGAATCAAGGAAAGATATAAAGAAAGCAAGAAAGAAAAAAGAGTAGGTCTCTGAAAGGGAAGGTTCTTATCTTAGTCTAATTATAATAATCCTATTAAAAACTGAAGATCCAGGAATGGCTTAGCAGAGAGATGAAATAAAGGAAATGGAATATTCTGTGCTTTAACAAGTTTGTGTTGGAATCCTAACCAATGATGTTTTCTTTGATTTGTTTGAGAGAAGACTGCATACCTTGTTATCTTGTTTCACTGTGTCTTTTGAGGATGGCATTTAAGGAGCATTTAGGGAACAGTTTCCATAAAATTATTGATTTGACAATTGCTTATATACAGAACTTGAATCCATTAGACTACCGTTAGAACTAACTAAAACTAACTTGAGCAACCTTTTGTTCAAAAGCAGAATTTGGGATAAGGACACATGGTTGTTTCATGAACCCTAATAACTGAAATGTAGTGATGGTGTCCTCAGAAATTGACAGGGGCTAGAAATTAGTAGAACTTCATAATTGACTCAGTCTCTCCTATCGTTTATCTTCTGCACTGCATTCTTCCATGTCGAAGCCAAGCTTTTTCTCTTCCTTGCTTTCATGGCAGAATATATTTCACTGAGGACCTTGAATTCATAGGATACAAATTTGACCACCAGGAGGACCTGACTGTCTCCTGTGTCCAATTCCATCATCCTATGGGAAATAACCCATGGCTTGTTTAAGGTGTTTATTACTAGTCTAATTAGTCATGTGAAGTTGTACATGGGCACAACATTGGCTGTGAGGATCCAATGCTCTGGAATGGATAGGGAGATGCTCTTTCAATCAATTAGGCATTCAATCAATTTAATTTAAATAAAAATAATGTTTCGAGGGCTGAGAAGATGCCTAAATGTTTCTACTATAGAACGTTTAGAATCTTGAATCTTTATGTCAAGTCTTTCCCCATTTTACTGAGTATTCTTTGAGGAGACAGTTTGCATTCAAGATACATGTAAGATTGTAAGAGATTTAAAAACTATTTAGTCCAAAGCTTTCGTGACATAAAAGTGATATAATGACCCTCTTATAATACACTCTTTTAGAACACTATTTAAGCTTTTAGTGGATTATATATTATTTTGTAATTTACAAGATATTATATACAACATTTTCAATTAAGGGGTATACACACTCATTTCAAAAGTATATAGAAAATTTTAGTACATCCCGTTACTAATCATTGAAACATTATTGATTCATTCATATATTTACTGAATGTTTTTAATTTTTAATAATATGCTCTATTTCCCAGACCTCTGACTTCTCCTCAATTAACTGTGCTTTAAAATGTAAAAGATTGTTACATTTGTCAGGCTTGAATTACATAGCAGTGGTTATCTGAAAAGGCTTTAGGAAACATTTTATACTTTTTTTCACATTTTTATTTAGTGCACTAAGTTTAGCTTAGGCAAAGAGTATGGCTAGTGTAGTGCAGTACAGTGCAGAGTTGTTCAGATATAAGCATTCCTAAATTTCAGTTCTTAGGGGAAAAAAAATCCTTTTTCAACATGCTGAAATTGCCTCAAGATAAAAAGTTTAAAATACAGTAGTAATATTGGCATTGAGTCTAAAACTATCCTTCTGATGTCAAGCCCATCATATCACATTCCATAATGTGAGCTTCTAATATGTTTCACTAAGATCACAATCAGGACCTAGAAACTTACTCCTCTAGGCTTTGAGAAATAATTCTTGTTTGAAAAAAAGGCTCTCAGAAACATCTTCTGTCCTTTCCAACATTATGTGATTGATTTCTTTGTGGGATTGTGCACTGTGTTTGTAAATGTATTATATTTTGATGCTAATTTTTTCATATCTAGGATAATGACATTAAAGTTTATCACATGCTCTTTAATGTAGCACAATACTGTGAGCAATTCCTAAAACACTAAATGTTCATGTAATATAATTTTCATGGCTGTATATTATTTCATAATATAGATATACCATAATTTATTATCCTAATTCCCATTCATTGTATATTATGTTGTTTCCACTATTTCAAATTTTAAAATAATGATACCATTAATATGCTCGTGTAAATTTACATGAAGATATTTTGTATTCATTTAGTGAATTGCTTATGTCATATGTAGTAGCCATTGCCTTTTATTTTAGAAACTCACCACACCCTATTATTCTTCCCTACCTCTTTTATTCCTGCAAAAATCCACAATTCACAATGTCACGAGTTTGATGTGTATCTCTACAGTCAATTTTATTAGATGTATATATATGCATGCTTAAAACATAGTTATTTTGTGCTTATGCTGTAGTTGAGACAATATGCCATTGATAAAGCTTGCATTTTCCTCTTAAAATTATTTTTAACTATATATCCATGGTTTATATATACAAGGAAGTGTAATTTATTCATTCTTTTTTTTTGCGGTACACGGGCCTCACTGTTGTGGCCTCTCCCGTTGTGGAGCATAGGCTCTGGACACGCAGGCTCAGCAGCCATGGCTCATGGGCCCAGCCGCTCTGCGGCATGTGGGATCTTCCCAGACTGGGGCACGAACCCGTGTCCCCTGCATCGGGAGGCGGACTCTCAACCACTGTGCCACCAGGGAAGCCCTATTCATTCATTTTTAACTATTACATAGTGTTAATTCCTGTACTGATGCATTTAGTTTACTGCAAAGTTTCATCATTTATAACAATACTGCAGTAAACATTCTTTTACATAACTGCTTTTGAATTTAAAACAAAATGTTCAGTTGCATGTACCTTGAAGTGGAAATGAGTATTTTTCTGCATTATCAGTTTTACTAGATGCTGTCATATCGCTGTCTAACAGGACTGTTGAGATTAGAGTCCACCGTCAAGGTAAGAGAGTTACATTTTCTCTTTCTCACTGAAGTAAGAATTTTTTTCTTTTCATTTTCTTCCATTTGAAGTTTGGAAACACATTTTTTGGTTTAAATGTGCAATTTTATGTTTACTGTTGACATTGACTTTCTTTCCATGCTTTTATTGGTTATTTTAAACACCTCTTTTGTGAATTGCCTGGCCGTACACTTTGTCCATTGTATGGTTTATCACTTTAAAAATCAGTACATTTCTAAACTAGATGTTTATTGCATATATAAACAGCTTTTTTATTGAGCATTAGAAGTAATATTTTATTATGATTTATTTTAACCTTGGTTATATAGATTGAGAATGTGGTCAATTGTAAACTTCCTTTCCATATGAGGTATGGAAGGCGTTCTATCTTACAGTAATAGAAATCGGATTGCTAATGAAAAATATGTGTAGAAAACTAAAAAAAATTTCTAGCACAAATATACCAACCTTTCAAAGCTCAATGATAAGGGATGATCAAATGGACTAGGTACCGTTTTATTTACTTACAATTGTTTTCATCCCTTAAGACTTTTTATTATGAAAAATTTCAAACATATAAGGAGAGAGAAACCTATAATGATCCTCATGTCTTACTATGTAGCTTGAATACATATCACTGTTTTGCCAATTTCATTCCATGTATTCTTCACCCATGCTCTTCGTGGGATATTTTAAAGCATAACTAGATATCATATTTTTAAAATCTGTGAACACTTCCATATGCATCTCTAACAGATAAATATTTATAATAATGTCTTGCCTTTATCACATTATAACAATAATTCCGTGATATTTTATTGTATGTAGTCTATAATTAAATTTCTCTGGTTATCTGTAAAAATGCCTTAGAGTTGCTTCTTTTTTAAATCAAGTTCCTAACAAGATCTACATGTTACATTTGGTTGTTATGTCCCTTAAGTCTCTTATTCTGTAACAATCCCCTCTCCCTTCCCTTTTTTAAAAAAAAATATTTTCATACAATTTTTTCATTTACATTTATTAAAAAATATTGGATATATTCCCTGTGTTGTACAATACATCCTTGAGGCTATCTTACACCCAATAGTTTGTACTTCCCACTTTCCCACCCCTATATTGCCCCACCCCCAACTGGTAACCACTAATTTGTTCTCTATATCTGTGAGTCTGCTTCTTTTATGTTGAATTCACTAGTTTGTTGTATTTTTTAGATCACATATATAAGTGATATTATACAGTATTTATCTTTCTCTGTCTGACTTATTTCACCTAGCATAATGCCCTCCAAGACCATTGAGGTTGCTGCAAATGGCAAAATTTCATTTTTTTATGGCTAAGTAGTATTCCAGTGTGTGTGTGTGTGTGTGTGTGTGTGTGTGTGTAAATATATAAATACCACATTTTCTTTATCCATTCATTCACTGATGGACACTTAGGTTGTTTCCATGTCTTGGCAATTGTAAATAATGCTGCTATGCACATTGGGTTTAGTTTAGTTTAGTTTCTTCTTGTTTAGTGTTTCGGGGGTTTCTTTGGATATATACCCAGGAGTGGAATTGCTGGGTCATATGGTAGTTCTATTTTTAGTTTTTGAGAAATCTCCATACTGTTTTCCATAGTGGCTGTGCTAATTTACATTCCCACCAACAACGTTCAAGCGTTCCCTTTTCTCTAAACTAGACTTTTTGACTTTTATTTATGTTGTAAATAATGCAGTAATGTACACTAGCCCATTCTTTTATTCTAAGATCCTGTGTTGTGTTTTGCTAAATATATATATAGTGTTGGTAATTAATATATAAAAACCTTAAAATCAATTACAATGCCAGTGGAAAACCATGTGAAAAGAAGGACTTTAAAGATATTTAACAAAAAAAGAGCCGCAGTTGACTAAGAAGAGCATCTTAAAGTGAAAGAAAATAATAAATATAAGTAGAGACAATTGTATTTATTATTATTTTTTGACTCATAGGTCTTTTTAAAAAGAGCTATAGTATAACAATATGCAGTACCTAGAATTCATTTGGGGAATACAAATAAATGGGTTGCTGCTTTTGTAAATAGAGAGAATGCAATCATTTCTACAGAGATGATTTCTGATTTGAAATGAGAGAAACTCCCTAATAATCATTTCTTTTCATGTGAGAATTGCAGGATATTGGCAGTTTTACTTGGCAAAAGCACATTTAGAGTAATAAATATTTATTAAGATTGAATCCATACTATTTAATATTTCAATCAATATTTCAAAAAATTTTAGTCATATAATGGTTCTTTCAACTATGTACATTATCCTTAGTTGTATAGCTGTAGATTTGCTCACTCTAGTTCATTTAATATAATTTATCTAATTGGTAAATTACAGTAATAGTCACAAGTCCAATACACTGTATTTTTAAAATATTTTATCCATCTTATTTTTTTATATAATATTCTCACAACAAAATTAGCATATTCCCTCATATTATTATATTTTTGTATGTAGTTATACTTCCTCCTTTGCGAGGTATTCTAATACTTTTTCTTCCATATCAGAAAGAAAATATTCTTCCCAACATTCATTTGCTCAAATCATCCTAATAATTTCTAATATTTTCTAGGTCTTACCTAATATTATCCACTGATCTTTATATTCTAATTTGTAATAATGTAATATCAAGTTTTACCTGGGTGCATGACTCCTCAGGTAGAGATTACATTTCCCAGCCCCCTTTAAAGCTTGTATAATTATTGCTAGACAACATAAGTGAGTAAAAATGATAAGCACCAGTTATCCATTGTGACCCCTAAACAAATGTGTGTGCACTCCATGCCTCCTTACTCCCCCATCCTACCTACTGGCTAGTACATGATGAAATTCGAGCAACAAACTAAATCTGAAGCAAGCAGAAAGAAACAGTTTTTAAAAAGTAGAATGGGGGGCTTCCCTGGTGGCACGCAATGGTTGAGAGTCCGCCTGCCGATGCAGGGGACATGGGTTCGTGCCCCAGTCCGGGAGGATCCCACATGCCGTGGAGCCGCTGGGCCCGTGAGCCATGGCCGCTGAGCCTGCGCGTCCGGAGCCTGTGCTCCGCAACGGGAGAGGCCATAACGGTGAGAGGCCTGCATAACGCCAAAAAAAAAAGTAGAATGGAAATTAATTATTAAGACAATAAAAAATGATAGGGAAAATAAAAATAACAAAAGCCGGTTCTTTGAAAATTTCAATAAATTTAACAAACCATTAGCTATATTGGCCAAGAAAAAATATGAACATTCAAATTATCAGAATCAAAAATGAAAGAAGTGATATTACTACTGTCTTTACAGGAAAAATTATACTATATTAAATATTATTATAAGGGAATATACTATGGTTGTATTCTAACAAGTTAGTCTATTTAGTTGAAATGGACAAATTCATAGAAAGATACAAACTACTAAAACTGACTGGAAGGAATATACAATCTGAATGAACCTATAACGAGATATGGAATTAGTAATCAGAAATTACCAATACAGTAAAAGCTCAGGCTTCAGGGTGATTTCTACCAAACGTATGAAAGATAATATAACTTCTTTACAAACAGTTCAAAAAATAGAAGAGAGTGAACTCAATTCATTCTTTGTCAAAACCAGACAAAGCACAAAAAAGAAAACTACAGACCAATATCTCATGAATATAAATGCAAAATCTTGAACAAAATTATAGAAAGCCAAATCCAGCAAAATATTTTTAAAGTTATACATTATAACTAAGTAGAATTTATCCAGGAATACGAGGTTGGTTTGACATCTGAAAATCAAATGATGCAGTATGCCATTATCAGTATAACAATGGACTAAACAATTTTTTTTAAAACCACATAATCATCTCAATAGATTCAGAAAAAATTGATAAAAATCCCATATCACTTGATAATGAAACACTCAACCAACTATGAATAAAAGGGATCTTCCTCAACCTGATAACAGGCATGTATGAAAAACCCACAGCTAATGTAATATCTAATATTGAAAGAATGAAATGTTTTCTCCTAAATCAGGAACAAGAAAGAATGCCACTCTCATCACTTCTCTTCAACTGGAGGTTTTAGCCGAGAAATTTAAGAAGCAAAACAAAAAGCATTCAGATTGGAAAGGACAAAGTTCAACTATGTGTATCCATAGATGACCTAATCTTGTATATAGAAATTCTTAAAGAATCCACTTTAAAAAAATGTATTAGAACTAATAAATGAGTTCTAATAAAATCAGTTTTATTTCTATAGAGTAGCACTGAAAAATTCAAATTTAAAAGTAAGGAAACAATTCTGTTTCAATATCATCAAAAAGAATAAAATACCTAGGAATAAATTTTAACAAAATAAAGACAAAACTTATACAGGTATACCTAATTTTATTGTGCTTCGCAGCAGATACTGTGTGTTTTAAAAATTGAAGGTTTGTGGCAATGCTGTATCAAGCAAGTCTATCAATGCAATTTTTCCAATGGCATTTGCTCACTTTGTGACTTTGTATTACATTTTAGTAATTCTTGCAATATTTCAAACTTTTATTTGTTATAATGATCTGTGATTGGTGATCTTTGATGTTACTGTTGGAAAGATTATGACACACTGAAGGCTCAAATGATGATTAGCAGTTTCTAGCAAAGTTTTTTTTTAATTAAGTTATGTACATTTTTTAGACATAATGCTAGTACACACTTAATAGACTACAGTATAGTATAAACATAGCTTTCATATGCCTTGAAAGTTAAAAAAATTGTGTGACTTGTTTTGTTGCAATATTCGCTTTATTGCATTGGTCTGGAACTGAACCCACGGTATCTCTAAGGTATGCCTGTACTCTGAAAACTATAAAACTTTGTTGGAAGCAGTTAAAGAAGAACTAAACCGAAAGACACTCCATGTTCATGGATCAGAAGACTTAATATTGTTAAGATGACAATACTCCTGAAATTGATCTACAGATTCAACACACCTCCTATCAAAAGCTTATGTGACTTCATTGCAGAAATCAAGCCTGAACCTCAAACTGTAAATGCAAGCAACCAAGAAGAGCCAAAACAATATTGAAAAGAAGAGCAAAGTTGGAGGACTCACATATCCCAGTTTCATAACTTACTGTACTACAAAGCAATAATCAAGACCATGCAGTGCAGACCTAAGGTTAAACATATAGATAAATTGAATATAATTAAGAATCCAGAATTAAACCCTCACATTTATGACGAATTTATTTTGTCAACGGTTTCAAGAAAATGTATTAAGGAAAGATAAATATTTTCAACATATGGTTCTGGGGCAAATGGATATTCATGAGCAAATGAATGAGATGGGATCTCTTCTTCACATTATTCACAAAATGAATTCAAAAGAAATCATAGACCTAAATGTAGGAACTAAACTGTAAAGCTCTTAGAAGAAAATTATGCGTAATTCTTTATAACCTTGAATTAGGCAAAGCCTTTTGGATATGACACCAAGCCCAAGCAACAAAAGAAAAATAATAAATTGAATATTATCACAAAGGGTAAAACAACCCACAAAAATGGGAGAAAATAATTTACCTTATAACAGCCTTGAATGTAGAATAAGAATTCTTAAAACTCAGTAAAAGAAAGTAACCCAATTAAACAATTAGCAAAGGATCACAATAGATAGTTCTCCAGAAAAAATATGTAGATTGAAAATAAGCACATGAAAATATCCTCAACATCATTAGCTGTCAGGGAAATAAAAATCAAAACCACAGTGACATACTACTTCACACCACTAGGATGGTTATAATCAAAAAGTCAGATAATAACACGTATCAATGAGATTATGGAAGAATTGGAACTCTCATACACTGCTAAAGGGAATGGAAATGGTACAGCCACTTTGGAAAACTGTCAGTTTGGTATATCCTTATAATGTCATATTTTTTAGCAATAAAGATAAATGAAGTACTGACACCTGCTACAGCATGGATAAACCTTAAAAATATTATACTCAGTGTAAGAAGTCAGTCACAAAATACTGTATATTGAATTATTCTATTTATATGAAGTGTCCAGAGGATATATTGTAGTTGCCTAGGACTGGGGAATTAGGAGGAATTGAGGAGTGACTACTAATGGATATAGCATTAACTTTTAGTGTGATGAAAATTGATTGTGCCGATGGTTTCACAGCTCTGTGCATATACTAAAAACCAATGAATTGTACACCTTAAATGGGTGAATTAATTGTGAATTTTATCTCAATAAGCTATTATTTAAAAATAAATTCATGAAAGATACTGGGAATTCAGAAGAATGTGTTGGTATTAACATTTTGAGTAAGGCATTTTCCTTCTACATGGCTCATCTATGGGAAAATAGCTTCTCTGGCGTAAATCCTGGAAAGTAAAATGGAAAATGGCAGGATGGGGCAGTTTATGGATGACTTTGAATATCAGGGCAAGTAGTTTAAAAGTAATTGTTCAGGGAATGAAGAGCCATTAAAGATATTTGACCTGGGAAATGATAAAACTGGAGCTGTATCTCTGATACATGTAAGTAGTAGTAAGTATCAATACATGATAAATTAGAGTGAGGAGGTACTAAGAAAGATTGTGTTCTGGGAAAGTGACAGATGGGTGTGAGAGCAAAGGGTAAGTAACGCTGGTGGAGTTTTAAGCTATTTGATATAAAATGGGATTATTTAAATAAAGAAATAGAGGAGGAGCAGTTTGGAGTGGATAGGTAATAAATTTGTACTGAATTGAGGCATTGGTGGAATATTGGGATGAAACTATAAAGCAGGTATTTTGAAATGTGGCCTAGAAGTTGGGGAGAAATGACATTTTTCAGATGACAGTATTGTTCCTGAGTATGCTAATTAACTTACAATGACAGTTTTGCTTCCCTAGCCTTATCACAAACATCTTTCTCTAAACTACTGACTCAGTACTGATTAGCAACACAAAGAGACTTTGAGATTATGTTGATAATGGAGAAAACTAAATGAGGTCAGACTTAGCTCATATGGCATTTTTGTGATAATTATAAAAAAGGCACCTCTTTTTAGTGTATGCAGCCTTGTGCCAAGGTGCATGGCTTGGCAAAGAGGCTGAATTTTAGAACTCATACCCTTCCTCAGGTGGGCTGCCTTGAACAGCATCTGTATGACAATACTCAGGGTTTCTGAGCAAAATAATATCTAACATAGTGTTTCCAGGTTTTACTTTAAAAGTAGACTGAAACTATGTACACAAGGGGTAATACCTAAATTTGACCCATGAATAAACAACTCCACTATCAATATCATTGACAATACATAGTAAAATCACTATATATTGGCCCTCACTGCACTAGAATCGCATAGTGAGATATTACTTTCCATTAAATCACTAGAGGCTCCTTGTGAGTGCTCTTGGCTTTTATCAAAGGGTTATACTTCACATTACCACCTTGAATATTCCATCTCACACATCGGTAACTCACAGATAATCAGGGCTGGACTCCTGGGGTTTATTGTACTTTGATTATAGGACTGGTTTAATTGCACATGACTGATGCAAACCACCTTCTTTTCCAAAAACCTATTTCATTGCATTGTTTCCCCTCTCTAGCCTTAAGAGTTTCCATGTGTGACATCAGTCTAATAATGATTGTATTTGTTACATTAGAATAAAGAAAAAACAGTAAACTGTGCTCAGACTATACAAGGTATAAACAAGCTGGTTACATTTCACTTAGGAATATTTCTTGATTAATGAACTTTGGGACTTCACACTTTCTGGTAGTTTCTAAGTAATTGTTTATTGTTAAATTGTTAAAAGAATTCCACCAGAAAATGTGTTTACATGGAAATAGAAAGCACTTCAACTGTAATTTAATTTAGTTTGCTGCCTATTCAGAGATTTTTCCACAGTATAATTATGAAAAAAAAATTTTAAGTGGCTTTTTACATAGTTAACATATATGCAGCTATCATGCCTTTATTTTTTAAAAATCATTAATTTACCAGCAGTAGAGATGTATGTGGCATGGAAAGCCTAAAGTGTTTACTATCTGGCCTCTTTCCTTTTGTTTTAACATAATTTAATAGTCTTGTAACCTTCACTGTGAATGATACCAAATTATCTCTATGATTTATGGGAAGTGAGTGATGGTGATCACTTCACGTTTTTCTCTATCACATTCCTTGAGATACAATCCCTTTTATAACTAGACATACTGACTCATATGGGAGGACAAAGATATAAGATCAAAAGATGATGTAAATGAAGTTAAAGAACATGCTATACACAGGGAAGAAAAGTATTCTGTGCACAAAATTGCTTTACAATGCATACAGAATTCCAGCGAATCACCACGAAAATGACAAAGAATGTAGTAATTGGATTAGTATTTCAAGCATGCAGTTTCCACAAGAGGAATAGTAAACTTCCATTAAGAATGTAAAAAAAATCCTGTTATGTCACTAGTAGTAAGGGAAAAGCTAATTGAACCAACAATGTAATATCATTACCTGAATTTTATTGGGGACAGTCCGAAAGTTTGACAATATCACGTTTTATCAAAATATAAATAAGTTGGAAATTAGCTGCAGGTCACATGTCAAGATATTGCAACACCTTAAAGAATAAACTAAGACCCTGCACTTCTGTTTCTAAATATATTCTCTGTCCAGATTAACTTTTACATGTTTATACCAGAAATTTATATAAGGATGCCCACATAGGTATGGTCTCTATTAGGAAAAAATTAGACACAACATAAATGTCTATAGTAGGAAAATGAATGAAGACATTGTTTATGTGTATGGAAAATACAGTGTAGGAAGTAAAATGAATAAATTATATCTAAATTAATTATATCTAATTATCTCTAAAAGTGTTGAGTGAGAAAAGCAAGTTACACATCACTCTCATCATCTAGAGATGCTGATCTTTAGGACAAATAGCATGACCGAATAGGTCTTGAGATTATCTTCCTTGAGGAGAGGATGAAATTATATTCTACAACATGATTTGCATGTTGACTGCTTTCTCCTTCGGATCTAAAGTAATTCCATACATTTGTAGTCTGGTGTCTAATTCTGGAGAAAATCAAGTAATGAAGAAATTCTGTTCTTCTGAGAATTAAGATAAAACATCTTTTTTACAGCACTACCTAACTCCTAGTCATTTCTTTGAGGGCAAAATAATATTTAACCGATACTTAGAAAAGATAAATGAAGAGTACTTGGCAAATACTTGCACAAAAGGTAAACAAACCATAAATGTGACTGTGCATATAGAATCATAAAATCTTTTAAAATTTTCATACACAGTGAATCCCTAATAAGGTTTTATTACCAGTTAGTAATAATACCATGAAGAACACATAAATTTATGTTCATCTATTTACTGACACACAATTTTGGCTTTCTTGCTGAGGGCAACTACTCCCAAGGTCCCACATTCTTAACTGTCATCAGAAACTCATTATGGCTTTCCAAGTACCAGTATAATCTATAATTTTAAGTATCAAGGGAGAAACATCTACTCTAATTAAAAGAACATAAAAGACAGCTTTTTACTACGTGAGCAAGCTGGACTCATTGCTATTTTATAATCACTACAGTATGTAGGCAGCCCCAACTTGCAAAAGGACTCTGTATCACAATTTCTAAGACATTTAGTAAACTTGAAATTTCTTTATCAATAGCAACAATATCTTAAAAGATTATTTGGTTTGTGGATATCTTATAAAGAGTAATTTAACCAACAAATTCCTGAAATTAAACTTTATTTTCTAATTTATATTTCTGTAGAAATGGCTGATTGTACTTTTTCCTCTTTTCTTTTCCATTTCTGCTAAACTCCCCTATTCCACAATTAAAAAATATAATTTTCAGAAATAAGTTTACAGACATCAAGACATTCTTCTTTGTACATTATGAATCTGTATGTTTTATCGGTCTCTTCTTCATACCTCTCTGGAATGATCTCCTATATCCATTCATAATCTACACAGGCTTATCCACTACCAGGAATAAACTTTAGCCCAGGTAAGATGCACTGTGGCCTTTATCATCTGAGTTCTTGACATTATGCTAAGCATTTGGGGCAACACACTTGAGGTTTGAAATTTGAAACATCTAAAATAGTATCAGAGAAGTCAATATGATTAAGGAATATCTCTTCCAGAGCATTAGTATCTTATGACGTCTGGTAAGACACCGCAGTTTTTGCATGTTTTACTCCATCAACCTTTTTTGTTTTTAACATGTTTATTAGAGTATAATTGCTTTACAATGGTGTGTTAGTTTCTGCTTTATAACAAAGTGAATCAGTTATACATATACATATGTCCCCATATCTCTTCCCTCTTGCGTCTCCCTCCCACCCTCCCTATCTCACCCCTCGAGGTGGTCACAAAGCACCAAGCTGATCTCCCTGTGCTACGCGGCTGCTTCCCACTAGCTATCTATTTTACGTTTGGTAGTGTATATATGTCCATGCCACTCTCTCACTTTGTACCAGCTTACCCTTCCCTCTCCCCATATCCTCAAGTCCATTCTCTAGTAGGTCTGTGTCTTTATTCCTGTCTTGCCCCTAGGTTCTTCATGACCATTTTTTTTTAGATTCCATATATGCGTGTTAGCATATGGTATTTTTCTCTTTCTGACTTACTTCACTCTGTATGACAGTCTCTGGGTCCATCCACCTCACTACAAATAGCTCAATTTCGTTTCTTTTTATGGCTGATATTCCATTGTATATATGTGCCACATCTTCTTTATCCCTTCATCTGTTGATGGACACTTAGGTTGATTCCATGCCCTGGCTATTGTAAACAGAGCTGCAGTGAACATTGTGGTACATGACTCTTTTTGAATTATGGTTTTCTCAGGGTATATGCCCAGTAGTGGGATTGCTGGGTCATACGGTAGTTCTGTTTTTAGTTTTTTAAGGGATGTCCATCAACTTTTGAACTATATCATTGCCTAGACCAAGTCACTGCATTGACAGCTTTTTCTGCATACACTTGAGACAAAATTCTCACATGATCTAGTAAGAATATGCTTTTAACCACCTATAGATAGCAAGCTGTATTCTTCTATATGTTAGGTTGGATGACATGCTCAGCTCAGTGTTCAGTCTGAGATCACCATACTCGTGATAGTTTTGAAGAGGTATTTTAAAATATAGTCCCCATATTTTAAATGTCTCATTTAATCCTCACAAAAACATAATGAAATAAATCCTATAATTAGGTCATTTTATAAGTAAAAAACTAAAATTTAAAGAGGTTAACTAATCAGACCAATATCACTTGAAAAGATGTGTGACAGGGCTGGAATTTGAACCAAATCTGGAAGATTCCAGACCATGATTTCCTTATTACTAAGCTATAATATTTTTTATTACTAAAAGCTACATTGACAAAAAAATGAAGTTTAAAAGAACAAGTAAATTTCTCCCAGAAAACATTTAGCTCTAAATAGCCTTGTTTAAAATTCTATTAATACTGAAGCTACTAGTACTTAATTTCACCTAGGCATTTATATTCATTGAGAATTAACCCTTCATACTATCTAAATAATTTGTTGATTTTTAAAAATGCACCTTTCCTTTGAAAAACTCTTAGCTGAAAATTTTCTGTTACAAATCTTTCTTGAATCGAAAAGTATTCTAACATTCTAATGTTATTTTATTATGCAAATATCTTTGTTTCTATTTTCTTTGATATCTCCCGTGCCTGGGAAAGTGTCTGGCACATAAAATAAATATAAATATTTTATGTATAAAATATTTGATGAATGGAAATTCATCAAATAAATATTCAATATAAATATTGAATATTCAATATAAATATATATATTCAATATAAATATTGAATATATATATTCAAAATAAATATATATATATTCAATATAAATATTCAATATAAATATATATATTCAATATAAATAAATATAAATATTCAATATAAATATTGAATATAAAAATATTCAAATAAATATTTGATGAATGGAAATTCATGTGAGAACTGCAACTATTTTGAGTACAGTATAATAATAAAAGCAGTTTCCAACTGCCCTCCCCTATTCTGAACTCTTACACCATCTTTGGCTACCTAGATGTAAAACTTTATTTTTTTCTGTGATTTATCTTTCAGTAGTGAGTGTATTACTATAACCTGTAGATAAAATATTGATTTCATCTTTAGGGAATACAAACATACTTATCAAGCACTGTAAAATTTTATCCAAATCAGAGAAAGATTGATGACCAGAATGTTCGGCATTTCCCCCAGACTGAAGGAAGTCTCTTACTCAATATTTTGAGTTAGATTCAACAGTTGAGTTTAATCACTTGTGCATCTAACTGCAGCTTTCAGAATTCTATCATTTAATTCAACTGGAACTAGTTACTCAAGTTTCATGAAAGCACAGGTTTAACTCTTACTATTTTCTCTCACATCTGCTCATCTATTTTCACTTAATGTTGGTTGTTCTTTTTTTCAATTTAAAGTCCTTTTTCTTCCTGTATGAGAGAAAAGCAAAATATGGCATATTAGACACTCAGAAACTCATGAAAATAGGTGGCGGAGGGGCAGAGGGATAGGGAAAGAAAGATTGATAGAAGGATAAAGACAAAGAAAGGAAGGAAAGGTAACCCATGAAGGAAGAATGAGATGGAGAGCATTGCTTATAATCTCGGTGATACAGGGAAAATTGAATTTGTTATAAGAAGATTTTGTTCATATTGAGTCCATCATTTTGCTATGTGACCTTGATTTTGCCAAAGTCTTAAAGGTTAAAATGATGGCAGCTTCACTTATTTTACCAGCTTGCTGTGAGAATCAAAGCAAGTCAAAGCCAATTGTAAATTGTGAAATGGATTGCAAATGTAAGGCAAGCACACTGATCTTACTGTGTTAGATTGACTGGATTTGAGTTACAGCTTTGCCACTTTATAGACTAGTTTACTTATCTTTGCCTGTTGCCTATATTTAAAGAATATAGAGAAGATTGTGAAGGTTAAATTATAAAACGCATATGAAGTGTTCTTAAAGAGCCCTGCAAATGTTGAGTGGAGCTGAAAGTATACTTAGTCACATGATCTAACTTGATTTACTCAACCAATATGTGAGTATGCACTCAGTGTTGTTACTATTTTATATTAAGCAAGATAGCAAAACAAACAAAAATCCTTATATACAGAGTAAGTAATGGACTTTTATTCTTCAACATTTTTACCAATATTGATAAAAATTTTACACTACTATTTAAACATTGTTTTACAAAAGGGAGATAGAAGAGTTTTTTTCATATTGAATAGACTCCAGAAAAATGTTATATTCACTACAAAGTGTGGTGTTGCTCTCTACTGTTCCCTTGTGCAAAGGAGGATTATTTCCTTTTATGCAGATGTCACTAAAAAGATAGAACATCCTAATATATGAAGAAATTAAAATATAAGGGGGTTTAAAATTCTATACATTGAATATTCTATTGATTATTTTATGAAGTTCATCTTTTTTCCCTTAAATTTCTTTATATCATTCCTCCAGCTTATGTATTTGAAATGTACTAGGGTATACATCAATGTGGCTAAGTTTAATATTGTATTTCTGTATAAGGCAGTTGAGGTCTCTGAGTTCCATAGATTCATACTGTACTGTTCAGCCTCATAATTGTTTCATGAGCATATTTGGCTGGTCAAAACATGAACTGGATATAATTGTGTGACCTGATTAGCATAAGGTCATTCTTTCATTCAAGGAAAATCAAACTATTCACATAAATGGCAGAGTGGGTGAATAGTAACATGTGCTTTGGTCAAGAAAGTCCACAGTTTCAGAGACTGCAAAAGCCTTCAAATTATATAAAGACAAATGATAAGTAAAAAGGAATTTAAAAATCACAGAATGTCAGAATTAGAAGAAACAGAGAGGTCAAGTGCTGTAGTCAACAACTTCTGCTTGTTCCTCTTTAGACACCATTACGTGTGTTTTTGTTTGCTTATGGTAGATTTTTCTTTTTTTTAAACCTGAACTGTTACGTTATTATGGAAAGAGCCCTAACTACAATCCATTTCTAACAATCCTCATTAACAAAAAGTATTAAATATGGGAATATTCTTTTCACAAAAATTGTGCTGATTGTATGCTTGGATTTATCTAAATCCAGTTTGCTTTGATTTTCATGCTGTTGATTAAAAAGATTAATGCTTTCAATATCTCAGTGGAAAACTCTTTGTACTTCAGTTTAAATTGAGAAGAAAATCTCCAAATTGATATTATATTTTAATAAGTTCACTTTATAGTATATACCCCTGCATTTAGATCCATTCAACAACAAACATTACTGAAGCTCTGATGTATTCCAGATATTGGTCTTCCTGCTGAGGTATGGAAATTGTGATAGAACACAAGTCAGGCCCTCAAGAAGTTCCAAGTGCGTTGTGTGATATGGAGATACAATATAAATAAGCACAGTACTTATGGTCTGTTACTCATCCTATCACATTTTCTAACAGTAAACGGAGGGAAAATCCAAAAGCAGTGAAAAAAGCACTGTACCCAAAGACGACATTTGTATTATTTTGAATACTGTGCTTACCTACCAGCAGGACTTCACAGGTTGGGAAATAAACTAAAGAAGTGACAGAGGGAACATACAATTGCAAAGAAATCTGATCCTTCTGGCACTAATGAGAGGCACACCAGGATCAAAATATAAACAAAATGGGGAATATCCTGTGATAATTTAATTTTTTACATTTATATCTTTGCAAGGAATAGTCACTCTATAGGCAAAGAACAGGAGTGGTAACATCCTAGAAAATGCTGGTGTACTATAACAAACATGTAATATTATATGTATGTGTGTATTTCATTTAATATTTTTCATCACTATAAATTTCTGTCGCTTTATTGTGCCTGCTTCTTTAGTGTTTTACTGGAAATGTGTTTCAAGTTGCAAGAAATATCTTTTTGTCCATTTCTCTTTAGCCACAGTTTTAGCTTTCTGTATTATTAATACTATTTCCAGAAAAATAATGTTTAATCACTGTACATATCAAATATGAATACTGTATTTTATTAGTATAAAAGTAACATTGCATAAATTTTCTATTTTAATCCAACTTTATGTAATAGTAGCTTAGACTTTATAACTTTCTGTGTGTGTAGCTTTTGGTACCCATCTTGTCAACATTTGCCCAATATTTTATGGTTAACCAGTTACTGTCATTTTGTCTTTTAATTGTAAATAACTTGAATAAGGAACCAAAGTACAGTGGCTGTGAGTGCAGGCTTTGAGATTATGTAGACCTTGTGTCAATCATGTCTCAGTACTTCTAGCTCAGTAGTTTTATATATTGAATTTCTTGGGGCCTAAATCTCTTTACTTGCAAAATGAGTATAATTTCACCTACATAATTGAGTTGTATGAAGGGTTATTTGTGGAGAGATAAGTTATGAGAATATAATGTGTGCTAATTAAAAGCTCTTACATTATTGCTTTTTTGTCCCTGAAAGTTTTGTTTTCTATTTTATTTCTGATTCTTAATTTTTAACATTCACTATATTATTTGTCTAATTCCATGTATTTTAACATGTGCAATATCTATATTGCTTATTTGAATTTTTGGCCCATTGATTTTAAATTTATATACAATTATTTTTTCTATTAATAAATAGTCATAAACTTTTGTAAAATTTATTTGAACTTACTTTTCTTTATTAAAGTTTTATTTATTATACATAATATATCAATATGATATTAATATATGTTAATATGAGAAATTTAGCATTATTTTTCTTACCTCTTACTCTCAATTTCTTATATTCTTTGTCCTATCTTTCTACTGATAATTGAACAAATAGTTTGATAAAATTTATTATTTGATCTTTTGATGATAATTTTTTACTTGAATGATTTCTTAAGTATATTAATTATCATTTAGGCAATTGTAATTTAATTCACTTAATTGTTCATTATCAAACCATTTTAATGTTTTTCCAGTCACTGTTTCTTCAAATTGATTTAAAGTTTGGTTGGTCAAAGAATGTCTAAGAGTACATTATTTTTTTCAGTAAGACTTTTGTGGGTTTAAACTTTCTGACTCCCTGAGTATATAACACCTTTCTGATTACTTTGCAGAGGAGTGGCAAATTGAGCATAAAATTCAGAGTTCAGTCTGTTTCCCACAGGTTCAATTTTCTTTTGCTAGTTCAAAATACAAAGCAATAGTCTTTAGAAGAAACCAGCATTACCTCCTTTGGCATTTTATTTTATTTTTTTTAATCTTTTCAATGAAGATGTTATTTTTACTGAATTTTGCCATAATCAGAACTTCTTTTAATTTCCAATTAGATAATTTTCTAAATATTATAAATTCCATTCGCTTCCCCTTTCCCTCTTCCTGTTCACTCTCACTCTCTTCACTGCTTCTGTTCCATCTGATCTGATCTGATCTTTTTTCCTAGGAATCCTGTTTGATAATGAAATTAATGGAGTTAGTGTCATTGTCTCCATGTCTCTCCTTTTTCTTATTTACTTCTGAGCTTAACATGTTAGTTCTGGGTGAATTTTAAAAATCTTGCTTCTACTTTACCAATTGCATTTTTTTTAATATTCTACCTGCTCCTTATATTCTTTTTTATTTTTAATTTCATTTTATTTGGGCATCATGTTTTCCATGTTTTTCAACTTTCCTCATCTCAAAGTATTTCTTCACAGTGATTGTTTAATTCTGGAAACAGATACAATATCCACTAGAATCTTCTTGAGAACAAAATTAGAAATACTCTCCTGTTCTTAAGCTTTTTGTGGAGTATAGCATATAAGTAGAAAATGCACAGATCTTAAGTGCATAGCCCAATACATTGCCACCTAATAAGCACACATAGATAACCACTACCCAAAGAAATAGAAAACTATAGGTGGTTTTCTGTCCATGCCCAATCACTATGCTCTGCTTCTTCCACAAAATTGGTTGCTCTCCTGAATTCTGTTTGATATAATAGTTTTGCCTGGTTTGTTTTTGTTTTGATGGAATTATATGGTATGCATTATGGTGTGCCTGGCTTCTTTCCCTCTTGCAGGATTCATCCACATTGATGTGTTTGGCTGTGATATGTCCATTTCTATTACCATATGATACTATGTTTTGTGAATAGAACATACTTCATTTATGCATTCTTCTGTTGTTAGACATTTGAATTGTTTTCATTTTTTGGATATTTCAACTAATGCTGTTATAAATATGTACACATTTCCCTTAGGTATACACCTAGGAATGGAAATGATAAGGAGTAGGGCATACATAAATTCAACTTTAGCAGATAGTGCTAAGTAATTGTCCAGTGCAGCTATAGAAGTTTATATGATTAACAGGAATATTAGTTACCTAATACTATATAACAAACTAATAAACTCTTAGTACTCTAACACAATAACTATTTTCTTATACCTCATGGATTTGTGGTTCAGGAATTCAATCATTTGACGATAATGTTGGTGAGAGAATGTGTAGTGATGTTTGGCAATGATTTTGGGGTTAGGGACTTTATTTTTCTTTTTGGTAGGAGTCGATCAGGTATGGTTAGAAAAGGTGGACTAACCCTCATAATTCAAAATGCTTGGTAAACTTAATTAAAGGACAGGATTCATCCCATGTATAAATATTCTTTAGGGATACAAAAATCAAGTTATTCTATCAAGGAATTTACAGTCTAAATTGAGTGTTACATGTGAAAAGAATAGTTAAAATAACTCGACTGTATGCTTTTCATGACAGAATTATATGTGCACAAAGGTGTAGAAGGGCCATGGCGTTTTCTCTTTAGAAGACTCAAAACGATTCCAGACATGCACTGAAAATTAATGGCGATTTTTTAAAAGTCTCAAATGTCTTATTTTCTAAGCAAGCAATTCTAGTTTGGCACATTTTTCCATCTAAAAGTTGTTTTGACGTGCACAAGAGTCAGGAGGAAGTATAAATTTTATTAGGTAAGTCTTCAAGAGTAGGCAGTAGTAAGGTCATAGAGATGTTCATGTCATAGTCGGTTGAATTTAATTATGTTGATGTTGAAGAACTGTTTTAAATAAGGTACACACATGATTTTGTTTGGGAAAAGATAGTCTAGCATCGGTGTTAAATCGATTGAAAGTATGTGCAAGTAGAGGCCAAAAAAAAAAAAAACTTGAGAGACAAGTGAAGTTTTGTATTACATGAGAATATTAAGGTCTCAATGGGGGTTAATACTCATGAAGAAGATATAAACAATATTAAAAAGGGAAAATCAATAGAACCTGTTTAACAATTGAATAAGGGTTAGTGAGAGAGGGAAAGTCATCTGTCAGATTCTGAGGTTGATGTCTGGATGAATGGCAAATTCACTGAGATCAGAATGTATGGAAGAAGCTAACTGTAGAATTATTCTTCATGCCTTAACATGTTCTATAAGGAGAGCAGACAAAATGTGAACATAACAAAAACTTCACTTAAAGGGAATATTAATGAACCATAAAATGATCATAATTTATATGTAAAATAGCACACACACACACCCCATGTTATTATTATAATAGCCCAAAGTGGCTTCCATGTGTGCACCTACAATAAACACAGTAATTCTTTTTGCTGGAATAAAGGACACCCTAGGAGTCAGAGGACACTGAGAGTGAGAAATCAGTTGTCAAAAGCCACAACTTCATGGAAATGGGATGAGATTCTTATAACTCATGAAAAAAATATGCATATACTACCAGAAAATAAATGAACAAACAACAATATTCCATTCACCAGAAGGCAGAGCCATCATTCTTCTTATTCAGAGAAAAGATTTTTTCATACTGCATCCTAAATAAGTATTTCCTCTTCCAGAAGATGAAAACAAGAGTAATAATATCCAGAATAATATTGTTAGACAACTATTTCTTTTTTTTTACATAAATTTGTGCTTATAACAGGACTAGGTAAGGTAAATTTGGCTTTGCACCTGCTGTTTTTGGAATTTCATACACAGGTATTTTTCTTGCCAATTTGCATATTTTGCCTTTCTGTGCCAGCAACTTGTTTGCCAAGATGTATGTTAAGCTAACTTCTGTTTTTGCCAGAAAACATATAAACGCTGTGGGGCTTCCTTAATAGCTGGAAAGGACCCAGTTAATCACATGCATATGACAGCTGGAGGTTCATATCCTCAGGAATGAAGTTGCAATTATACAAAACAAATAGAAAAGTTTTATCCAATGAGCTTCCTTAACTGAATTTCTAAAGTTTCCTCATCATTTATAAATAAGCTCCAATACATGAGGGGATTTTAAGTGATTAGCTTACGGAATGCTTTGAAGGATATTATTTTTCACTAAATCACAAGCAAAGACTTTAAACCAAATGTTGAATTACAGTTGATCTGAGATGGGACCTGTGAAGTAGCCTCACTCCATATATTTGGAACAAGAATAACAAAGCCATGAGCAGGAGGGCATTTCTTCCTAGAGCTTTAAGAGTAGCTTTTAGCCTGTCAATCATCAAACATATTTCATGTGCCAAGGTTCAGAAGGTTCAGTTTAAAAAATGTAGTCTCACACACATGTACAAAGCTACAGCTCTTCAGAGTATGCTTGTTTTTCCCAATATGCACAAGCATATTTATGGTAACTGTCATTTGGACTGATCAAGTGAGTGCAGAAGGGAAGAAAATGTCATTCTTGCGTAGAATAGCAGAAGATGTCAGTAATTTGAGAACTAATGACTTAAAGGCTTAGGGAGAAATGAAGAAAACAGAGTAGTGTTCTTCATGATTTATTTGATGCTTACCAAATGGCATATGCTCAGTAAATCTTCTTTATACCAAAATATGTGTTACGGTCTCCAGAAACTGTCCTAAGCAAGTGAGGTGGGTACAAAACAGAAAAAGTGAAGCATGAAGATTATATGGAGTTTATAAGGATACTAAGAAGACTTTTGAAAGTCAAAAACTATGAAATTATACATTCAATTTACAGATACCACTGTTCTCAGCATCTGGAAATAAATGACCCAATATATTTTAGTCCATGAGTTTCAGAATACTTGAATTTAGGAAATAGACATTTATCATTCATTACCACATAAGTCATTGGAAAATAGCATGCAATGCTCTCTTTTTAGATGTATAAATAGCAAAATTAAAAAAAAAAACAAGTGTCCAAGAATACAATCACTTAAATATAGTAATTCATATAGTGGTATGCTATATAGCTAAACATTAATATTATACTTCTGAAAAATAATGAGAAATGCATATATAGTACTAGGAGAAGAGATTAAAGAGTACATAAAAAGAGTACAAAACAGTATATATAGTGTGATACTAATTGCATAAAAACATTTATATTTACATGAATTATAAAATATTAAGAATTTGAAAATTATTTTTGAATAAAGAAATTATGTTTAAATACTCTATATTTTCCCACATTGTGTTCTTTCTTACTTTTTTTTTTTTTAACATCTTTATTGGAGTATAATTGCTTTAATCACCCTGGTATCAGGGTGATGGTGGCCTCATAAAATGAGTTTGGGAATGCTCGTCCCTCTGCTATATTTTGGAAGAGTTTGAGAAGGATAGGTGTTAGCTCTTCTCTAAATGTTTGATAGAATTCGCCTGTGAAGCCATCTGGTCCTGGGCTTTTGTTGGACGGTTTTTAATCACAGTTTCAATTTCAGTGCTTGTGATTGGTCTGTTCATATTTTCTGTTTCTTCCTGGTTCAGTCTCGGAAGGTTGTGCATTTCTAAGAATTTGTCCATTTCTTCCAGGTTGTCCATTTTATTGGCGTATAGTTGCTTGTAGTAATCTCTCATGATCCTGTGTATTTCTGCAGTGTCAGTTGTTACTTCCCCTTTTTCATTTCTAATTCTGTTCATTTGAGTCTTCTCCCTTTTTTTCTTGTTGAATATGGCAAATGGTTTATCAATATTGTTTATCTTCTCAAAGAACCAGCTTTTACTTTTATTCATCTTTGCTATTGTTTCCTTCATTTCTTTTTCATTTATTTCTGATGTGATCTTTATGATTTCTTTCCTTCTGCTAACTTTGGGGTTTTTTTTGTTCTTCTTTCTCTAATTGCTTTAGGTGTAAGGTTATATTGTCTATTTGAGATGTTTTTTGAGGTAGGCTTGTATAGCTATAAACTTCCCTCTTAGAACTGCTTTTGCTGCATCCCATAGGTTTTGGGCTGTCGTGTTTTCATTGTCATTTGTTTCTAGGTATTCTTTGAGTTCCTCTTTGATTTCTTCAGTGATCTCTTGGTTATTTAGTAGTGTATTGTTTAGCCTCTGTGTATTTATATTTTTTACAGATTTTTTCCTGTAATTGGTATCTAGTCTTATAGCATTGTGGTCAGAAAAGATACTTGATATGATTTCAATTTTCTTAAATTTACCAAGGCTTGATTTGTGACCCAAGATATGATCTATCCTGGAGAATATTCCATGAGCACTTGAGAAGAAAGTGTATTCTGTTGTTTTTATATGGAATGTCCTATAAATACCAATTAAGTCCATCTTGTTTTATGTATCATTTAAAGCTTGTGTTTCCTTATTTATTTTCTTTCTTTTTTTTGAATTTTATTTTTTTCATACAGCATGTTCTTATTAGTTATTCATTTTATACATATTAGTGTATATATTTCAATCCCAATCTCCCAATTCATCACAGCACTACCATCCCCCTCCTCGCCGCCACTTCCCCCCTAGGTATCCATACGTTTGTTCTCTACATCTTTGTCTCAATTTCTGCCCTGCAAACCGGTTCATCTGTATGATTTTTCTAGGTTCCACATGTACGTGTTAATACACAATATTTGTTTTTCTTTCTGACTTACTTCAGTCTGTATGACTGTCTCTAGATTCATCCATGTCTCTACAAATGACCCAGTGTCGTTCCTTTTTATGGCTGAGTAATAATCCATTGTATATATGTACCACATCTTCTTTATCCATTCGACTGTCGATGGGCATTTAGGTTGCTTCCATGACGTGGCTATTGTAAATAGTGCTGCAATGAACATTGGGGTGCATGTGTCTTTTTGAATTATGGCTTTCTTTGGGTATAGGCCCAGTAGTGGGATTGCTGGGTCATAGAGTAATTCTATTTTTAGTTTTTTAAGGAACCTCCATACTGTTCTCCATAGTGGCTGTATCAATTTACATTCCCACCAACAGTGCAAGAGGGTTCCCTTTTCTCCACATTCTCTCTAGCATTTGTTATTTGTAGATTTTCTGATGATGCCCATTCTAACTGGTGTGAGGTGATACCTCATTGTAGTTTTGATTTGCATTGCTCTAATAATTAGTGATGTTGAGCAGCTTTTCATGTGCTTCTTGGCCATCTGTATGTCTTCTTTGGAGAAATATCTATTTAGGTCTTCTGCCCATTTTTTGATTGGGTTGTTTGTTTCTTTAATATTGAGCTGCATGAGCTGTTTATATATTTTGGAGAGTAATCCTTTGTCCATTGATTCGTTTGCAAGTATTTTCACCCATTCTGAGGTATGTCTTTTTGTCTTGCTTGTAGTTTCCTTTGCTTAGCAAAAGCTTTTAAGTTTCAGTAGGTCCCACTTGTTTATTTTTGTTTTTACTTCCATTACTCTAGGAGGTGGACCAAAAGAGATATTGCTATGATTTATGTCAAAGAGTGTTCTCCCTTTGTTTTCCCCTAAGAGTTTTATAGTGTCTGATCTTACATTTAAGTCTCTAATCCAGTTTGAGTTTATTTTTGTGTATGGTGTTAGGGAGTGTTCTAATTTCATTCTTTTACATGTAGGTGTCCAGTTTTCCCAACACCACTTATCAAAGAGACTGTCTTTTCTAGTCTGAAGTCAGGGAGTCTGATTCCTCCAGCTCCGTTTTTTTCCCTCAAGACTGCTTTGGCTATTTGGGGTCTTTTGTGTCTCTGTACAAATTTTAAGATGATTTGTTCTAGTTCTGTAAAAAATGCCATTGGTAATTCGATAGGGATTGCATTGAATCTGTAGATTGCTTTGGGTAGTATAGTCATTTTCACAATATTGATTCTTCCAATTCAATAACATGGTATATATCTCTCCATCTGTTGGTATCATCTTTAATTTCTTTCATCAGTGTCTTGTTGTTTTCTACATACAGGGCTTTTGTCTCCCTAGGTAGGCTTATTCCTAGGTATTTTATTCTTTTTGTTGCAGTGGTAAATGGGAGTGTTTCCTTAATTTCTCTTTCAGACTTTTCATTTGTGTATAGGAATGCAAGAGATTTCTGTGCATTAATTTTGTATCCTGCAATATTACCAAATTCACTGATTAGCTCTGTTAGTTTTCTGGTGGCATTTTTAGGATTCTCTATGTATAGTATCATGTCATCTGCAAACAGTGACAGTTTTACTTCTTCTTTTCCAATTTGTATTCCTTTCATTTCTTTTTCTTCTCTGATTGCTGTTGCTAGGACTTCCAAAACTATGTTGACCAATAGTGGTGAGATTGGACATCCTTGACTCCTTCCTGATCTTAGAGGAAATGCTTTCAGTTTTTCACCATTGAGAATGATATTTGCTGTGGGCTTGTCATATATGGCCGTTATTATGTTGAGGTAGGTGCCCTCTATGCCCACTTTCTGCAGAGTTTTTATCATAAATGGGTGTTGAATTTTGTCAAAAGCTTTTTCTGCATCTCTTGAGATGATCATATGGTTTTTCTTCTTCAGTTTGTTAATATGGTGTATCACATTGATTGATTTGCGTATATTGAAGAATCCTTGCATCCCTGGGATAACTTGATCAAATTCCACTTGATCATGGTGTATGATCCTTTTAATGTGTTGTTGGATTCTGTTTGCTAGTATTTTGTTGAGGATTTTGGCATCTATGGTCATTAGTGATATTGGTCTGTAATTTTCTTTTTTTGTGTGGTATCTTTGTCTGGTTTTGGTATCAGGGCGCAGAATGAATTTGGGAGTGTTCCTCCCTCTGCCATTTTGTGGAAGATTTTGAGAAGGATAGGTGTTAGCTCTTCTCTAAATGCTTGATAGAATTCACGTGTGAAGCCATCTGGTCCTGGGCTTTTGTTTGTTGGTAGATTTTTAATCACAGTTTCAATTTCATTACTTGTGATTGGTCTGTTCATATTTTCTATTTCTTCCTGATTCAGTCTTGGCAGGTTGTGCATTTCTAAGAATTTGTCCATTTCTTCCAGGTTGTCCATTTTATTGCCATAGAGTTGCTTGTAGTAATCTCTCATGATCTTTTGTATTTCTGCAGTGTCACTTGTTACTTGTTGTTTTTCATTTCTAATTCTATTAATTTGAGTCTTCTCCCTTTTTTTCTTGATGAGTCTGGCTAATGGTTTATCAATTTTGTTTATCTTCTCAAAGAACCAGCTTTTAGTTTTATTGATCTTTGCTATTGTTTTCTTTGTTTATATTTCATTTATTTCTGCTCTGATTTTTATGATTTCTTTCCTTCTGCTAACCTTGGGTTTTGTTTGTTCTTCTTTCTGTAGTTCCTTTAGGTGTAAGGTCCAATTGTTTATTTGAGATTTTTCTTGTTTCTTGAGGTAGGCTTGTATAGCTATAAACTTCCCTCTTAGAACTGCTTTTGCTGCATCCCATAGGTTTTGGATCGTCGTGTTTTCATTGTCATTTGTCTCTAGGTATTTTTTGATTTCCTCTTTGATTTCTTCAGTGATCTCTTGGTTAGTTAGTAACATATTGTTTAGCCTCCATATGTTTGTGTTTTTTACGTTTATTTCCCTGTAATTCATTCCTAATCTCATAGCATTGTGGTCAGAAAAGATGCTTGATATGATTTCAGTTTTCTTAAGTTTACTGAGGTTTGGTTTGTGACCCAAGATGTGATCTATCCTGGAGAATGTTCCATGAGCACTTGAGAAGAAAGTGTAATCTGCTGTTTTTAGATGGAATGTCCTATAAATATCAATTAAATCTACCTGGTGTATTGTGTCATTTAAAGCTTGTGTTTCCTTATTAATTTTCTGTTTGGATGATCTGTCCATTGGTGTAAGTGAGGTGTTAAAGTCCCCCACTATTATTGTGTTACTGTCGATTTTCTTTTTATAGCTGTTAGCAGTTGCCTTATGTATTGAGGTGCCCCTATGTTGGGTGCATATATATTTATAATTGTTACATCTTCTTCTTGGATTGATCCCTTGATCATTACATAGTGTCCTTCCTTGTCTCTTGTAACATTCCTTATTTCAAAGTCTATTTTATCTGATATGAGTATTGCCACTCTAGCATTTTTTTGATTTCCATTTGCCTGGAATATCTTTTTCCATCCCCTCACTTTCAATCTGTATGTTTCCCTAGGTCTGAAGTGGGTCTCTTGTAGACAGCATATAGATGGGTCTTGTTTTTGTATCCATTCAGTGAGCCTGTGTCTTTTGGTTGGAGCATTTAATCCATTCACGTTTAAGTTAATTATCGATATGTGTGTTCCTCTTACCATTTTTTCAGTTGTTTTGGGTTTGTTTTTGTAGGTCCTTTTCTTCTCTTGTGTTTCCCACTTAGAGAAGTTCCTTTAGCATTTGTTGTACAGCTGGTTTGGTTGGTGCTGAATTCTCTTAGCTTTTGCTTATTGTAAAGCTTTTGATTTTTCCATCGAATCTGAATAACATCCTTGCCGGGTAGAGTAATCTTGGCTGTAGGTTCTTCCCTTTCATCACTTTAAATATGACATGCCACTCCCTTCTGGCTTGTAGAGTTTCTGCTGAGAAATCAGCTGTTAACCTTATGGGAGTTCCCTTGTATATTATTTGTTGTTTTTCCAGCAAGGCTGGTTTCAATAATTTTTCTTTGTCTTTAATTTTTGCCAATTTGATTACTATGTATCTTGGCATGTTTCTGTTTGGGTTTATCTGTATGGGACTCTCTGCACTTCCTGGACTTGGGTGGCTATTTCTTTTCCCATGTTAGGGATGTTTTTGACTATAATCTCTTCAAATATTTTTTCAGGTCCTTTCTCTCTCTATTCTCTTTCTAGGACCCCTATAATGCGAAGGTTTTTACGTTTAATTTTTTCCCAGAGGTCTCTTAGGCTGTCTTCATTTCTTTTCATTCTTTTTTCTTTATTCTGTTCCACAGGAGTGAATTCCACCATTCTGTCTTTCAGGTCACTTATCTGTTCTTCTGCCTCAGTTATTCTGCTATTGATTCCTTCTAGTGTATTTTTCATTTCAGTTATTGTGTTGTTCATCTCTGTTTGTTTGTTCTTTAATTCTTCTACGTCTTTGTTAAACAGTTCTTACATCTTCTCGATCTTTGCCTCCATTCTTTTTCCAAGGTCCTGGATCATCTTCACTATCATTATTCTGTATTTTTTTTCCTGGAAGGTTTCCTATTTCCACTCCATTTAGTTGTTTTTCTCTGGTTTTATCTTGTTCCTTCATCTGGTACATAGGCCTCTGCCTTTTCATCTTGTCTGTCTTTCTGTGAACGTGGATGTTTTTCCACAGGCTGCGGGATTGTGGTTCTTCTTGTTTCTGCTGTCTGCCCTCTGGTGGATGAGGCTATCTAAGAGGCTTGAGCAAGTTTCCTGATGGGAGGGACTGGTGGTGGGTAGAGCTGACTGTTGCTCTGGTGGGCAGAGCTCAGAAAAACTTTAATCCACTTGTCTGCTGATGGTTGGGTCTGGGTTCCATCCCTGTTGCTTGTTTGGCCTGAGGTGACCAAACACTGGAGCCTACCCGGGCTCTTTGGTAGGCCTAATGGCTGACTCTGGGAGCACTCACATGAAGGAGTACTTCCCAGAATTTCTGCTGCCAGTGTCCTTGTCCTCACAGTGCGACACAGCCCCACTCTGCCTCTTCAGGAGACCCTCCAACACTAGCAGGTATGTCTGGTTCAGTCTCCCCTGGGGTCACTGCTCCTTCCCCTGGGTTCTGACAGGCATACTACTTTGTGTGTGCCCTCTAAGAGTGTAGTCTCTGTTTTCCCCAGTCTTGTTGAAATCCTGCAATCAAATCCTGCTAGCCTTCAAAGTCTGATTCTATAGGAATTCCTCCTCCCATTGCCAGACCCCCACGTTGGGAAGCCTGACATGTGGCTCAGAACCTTCACTCCAGTGGGTGGATTTCTGTGGTGTAAGTGTTCTCCATTTTGTGAGTTACGAACCCAGAGGTTATGGGATTTGATTTTATTGTGATTGTGCCCCTCTTACAATCTCATTGTGACTTCTCCTATGTCTTTGGATGTGGGGTATCTTTTTTGGTGACTTCCAGTGTCTTCCTGTAGATGATTGTTTAGCAGTTAGTTGTCTCCTTATTTATTTTCATTTTGGATCATCTGTCCATTGGTGAAAGTGGAGTGTTAAAGTCCCCTACTATGATTGTGTTACTTTCGATTTCCCCTTTTATGGCTGTTAGCGTTTGCCTTACATATTGAGGTGCTCCTATGTTGGGTTCATAAATATTTACAATAGTTATATCTTCTTCTTGGGTTGATCCCTTGATCATTCTGTAGTGTCCTTCTTTGTCTCTTGTAATAGGCTTTATTTTAAAGTCTATTTTACCTGATATGAGATTTGCTACTCCAGTTTTCTTTTGATTTCCATTTGCATGGAATATCTTTTTCCATCCCCTCACTTTCAATCTGTATGTGTCCCTAGGTCTGAAGTGCATTTCTTTTAGACAGCATATATATGGGTCTTGTGTTTGTATCCATTCAGCCAATCTATGTCTTTTGGTTGGAGCATTTAATCCATTTACATTTAAGGTAGTCATTGATATGTATGTTCCTATTACCATTTTCTTAATTGTTTTGGGTTTGTTATTGTAGGTCTTTTCCTTCTCATGTTTCCTGCCTAGAGAAGTTCCTTTAGCATTTGTTGTAAAGCTGGTTTGGTGATGCTGAATTCTCTTAGCTTTTGCTTGTCTGTAAAGGTTTTAATTTCTCCATTGAATCTGAATGAGATCCTTGCTGGGTAGAGTCATCTTGGTTTTAAGTTTTTTCCTTTCATCACTTTAAATATGTCCTGCCACTCCCTTCTGGCTTGCAGGGTTTCTGCTGAAAGATCAGCTGTTAACCTTATCGGAGTCCCCTTGTATGTTATTTGTTGCTTTTCCCTTGGTATTTTTTCTGTGTATTTAATTTTTCAGTGTTTGATTAATATGTGTCTTGGCATGTTTCTCCTTGGATTTATCCTGTATGGGACTCTCTGTCCTTCCTGGACTGATTGACTATTTCCTTTCCCATATTAGGGTAGTTTTCAACTATGATCTCTTCAAATATTTTCTCAGATCCTTTCTGTTTCTCTTCTTCTTCTGGGCCCCCTATAATTTAAATGTTGGTGTGTTTAATGTTATCCCAGAGGTCTCTGAGACTGTCCTCAATTCTTTTCATTCTCTTTTCTTCTACTCTGTGGTGGTTATTTCCACCAGTTTATTGTCCAGCTCACTTATCCGTTCTTCTGCCTCAGTTATTCTCCTTTTGATTCCTTCTAGAGAATTCTTAATTTCTCATCTTGTGTTGCTCATCATTGGTTGTTTGCTCTTTAGTTCTTCTAGTTCCTTGTTAAACGTTTCTTGTATTTTCTCCACTCTATTTCCAAGATTTTGGATCATCTTTACTATCATTACTCTGAATTCTTTTTCAGGTAGACTGCCTATTTCCTCTTCATTTGTTTGGTCTGGTTGGTGTTTTCCTTGCTCCTTCATCTGCTGTGTTTGTCTTCTCTTTTTACTTAACTTACTGTGTTTGGGGTCTCCTTTTCTCGGGCTGAAGGTTTGTAGTTCCCATTGCTTTTTGGTTTCTGCTCCCAGTGGCTAAGGTTGGTTCAGTGGGTTTTGTAGGCTTCCTGGTGGAGGGGACTGGTGCCTGTGTTCTGGTGGATGAGGCTGGATCTTGTCTTTCTGGTGGGCAGGACTGTGTCTGGTGGTGTGTCTTGGGCTGTCTGTGAACTTAGTATGATTTTAGGCAGCCTCTCTGCTAATGGATGTGGTTATGTTCCTGTCTTGCTGGTTGTTTAGCATGGGGCGTCCAGCACTGGAGCTTGCTGGCCGTTGGCTGGAGCTGCGTCTTAGCGCTGAGATGGAGATCTCTGGGAGAGTTTTCGCCGTTTGATATTATGTGGAGCCGGGAGGTCTCTGGTGGAACAATGTCCTGAATTTGTCTCTCTCAACTCAGAGGCACAGGCCTGACACTGGGCCAGAGCACAAAGACCCTGTCAGCCACACGGCTTCACAGAGCCAAGGATTCCAGTTGAAGGATTACAGCACCCAATGACTCCTGGCCTGGGGCTCTAGGTAAGCCACTCACAAGGCTTTGGTACAAAGGTCGAAAGCTCAGCCTTGATAGTGTGACACAGGAGATGCTCAGGCCCCAGAGGCGGCAAACCTGGAGCTGGCGGAAGTGACATAAGGCCAGTCGCTGGAGGAGCGCATCTTAGGCTTCTAAAAATGCATCAAGCATCCACTGCATAGAAGTCTGATTTTTTCCTGTTGTAATTCACTTTCCAGTCCTTGCAGATTGGTTCTATTAGGTCACTCTTTGGATGCTCAGCAAGGCTGCTCGCTGCTCCAGTCGGCAGCTTATTTCCCACCTTAAATGGGAAGGTCTGTTACTGCTTTAAAATCTGAAAATTTAATGCTATTTTAACATAAAGTTATTATATAACTTTTAAATATAGATTTGGAACATGTACATCTTTATAAAAATTGAAGACAAACTAGCGGTGTAGTTTATTGAAAGTAAGAAAAACTACCTTTGAGAAATTTTCAGGGTATCACACAGCATTCCTGCTGTGTTGATCTGAACAGTTTTCCTTTCAATCCGTCTCTATAGGAATGCACTTAGTGTTGAAGAATTTTCTCCACATGGGGCAGTCCACGTTCCTCCTTCTTGGCACATTGCATCGTCTTATCAACACTTTGGTACAAGGTCAGTGTGGATAGTGAGGCACATCAGAGCCTACTCAGTTTTTTCTATTCACAAGGAAAATAAAATATTTTTGAATATTAGGAAAGTATTTTTTTTTTTTTTTTTTTTTTTTTTTTGTGGTATGTGGGCCTCTCACTGTTGTGGCCTCTCCCGTTGCAGAGCACAGGCTCCGGACGTGCAGGCTTAGCGGCCATGGCTCACGGGCCCAGCCGCTCCGTGGCATGTGGGATCTTCCCGGACCGGGGCACGAACCCGTGTCCCCTGCATCGGCAGGCGGACTCTCAACCACTGCACCACCAGGGAAGCCCAGTATTATTTTTTGAAGTACTGTTGCCCTTGCTCTGGTGTTGAGGAGATACTACTGCTCTGGATTTTATAAACTACCATAGCAATTGAAGCAGACATATTTCAAATTAACGTATTTGTGAAGTGAATAAAGTAGCCATTTATTTCACTAATTTTTGTACAGTTTGTTTATGCTTTTCTTGTTTTTTTTAAGAAGGAAAAGAAAGATAATTGTGTAGACTGAATTGTGTAGAACTGATTATTCTTTACGCTGCGACTTACCCAATTTAATCACATGATTAAAGTTAAATTTGGAAGAGATTTGTCCTATATTTCTCTCTGTATTCATGAACCCTCTTTATATCATGAGAAGGAACTTTTAAATAAGTTTTTTTTCCCCAAAGTAGAAAATATATTTTTTTCTAAATTTTCAGCTGAATTGGAATCTTATGAATCAGAAGAACTAATTTTTTTCCTTATATGAGTAGACAAAAGGGAGGAATGAAAGTAACAAGCCAGGCAGTGATCCAGTGGGTCTGTGGCTTCAAGCCTGCAAAGTACTAAAATGCCCATGAGCAGAGGTCGTAATGAAACTTTTCTTCATTTACCTTACCTAACCAGTCTTGCACTTTTGATAACAGCAATCATAAAAGGCCTAAAGCCACTTGGTAAATTCTAGATATAACCTGTCCTGAGAGAATAAGGATTTATCTCTAAAAACAGATGTTTATTTAGACATTGAGTAGACACTAGTGCTAGATACAGTATCAAGTGCTTTGCATAAAAAAATCTCGTTTAACTTTCGAAATGACCCTGGATATTGTGTTATCATTTCCATTTTCTAGAAGAGGAAAGTAAGCCCTGAAAATTTTAATACATCATCAGAAATTACACTGCCAGTTTATTGCAGAGCTAGGAATCAAATCTAGGTTTATGTGAATGCAAAGTCCATGTTCTTAACCAACCATTTATATTACTAAACTGAGACTAAAGGGTAAAATATTATGAGCAGGTAGTCATTGTTTAGCAATGATTAATAAAAACATTCCTTGGACATGCTTAATTACTTATTTAATATTATTTATATTGAGTTCATACATGCTAGATTAATTTAATTGTGTTAGCATTCTATTTTTACCAATCTGATTAAAACTGAGTGACTCTAGTGGGAAAAGAATAATTGCCTGCTCAAATTCTTAACTAGAAATATGAGATTTAAAAACATGTAAATCAAAACAAATCATTGTTCTCTTAAACCATTTAGTTTTGGAGTAGTTTGTTATATAGCAATAGATAACCAGAATAAAATTTAGTATTGGAAAAGGGGTGATGCTATAAAAAAAAAAATGTGTCTTTGGCTTTGGCATCAAGTTAAGGCAGAAGGAATGGAAGAGCCTTGATCAAACTCTTAAGTGAATAATAGTGAGGATTATGTTACTGGAGATTGGAAAAAACTGCACATGTTGTACAGTTACCAAACCAGTTTCATTTGCCCAATGCACAGCAAGTCAAACACTGAGACCTTTAGGTTCTCAGCAGAGAAAAGTTTTATTCACAAGGCAGCTGAGCAAGGAGAGAGGAGAACAAACCTCAAATCTGCCCGTGCAAAGACAAGGGACTGGGGATATTTATGGGATACGTAGGGTTGTCTGAGGCATGGGGAGCGTGGGGAAAGGTGATTGGAGACAAGAAAAAGGTGAGGTAACTGTTGTTCTGTGCAGGCACAAGGAAGCTACATGCTTCTCCATGGGAAGCATGTTCAGAAAATGGCTGTGTAAGCATGTTCTGAGGGTGGAGTTTTTGGCCCTCTGAAGTTAAAAGATCACTGGGTAGACCCTCCAGCATGCCCAGTTAGAGGGTTGGTGGTCTTGACCAGTCTTAACAGGCTTGAGCTCAAACTGGACACAGCTGACCCCAAGTTCCTGAAAAACAACTTGGGCAGACATCTTATTGTTTAAGCTAGTGATGCTTGGAGGACATGCAAAGTTTCTGTAACAACAATAACAGTGAGCTTGATCCATGAATGCAGATTACAGTTCATCATTTATCAAGCAAGTTATAGTTTAATGGATCTAACTGATAACTAGCCTTGGTTTCAGTATCCTTGCAGAATGGTTAGTAACATTTTTGCCTCCACTAACAGGAAAATTAGAAGGGTACCTAATGATCTCAGATCTGGATAAGTGATTTTCTAAGAAATTCTGAAATTTCCAACTAACTTCTCTTTTTGCCTAAAATACAATAAATAGAAATGAACTGTAAATAAAGTAAATAAAACAGAAAAAAAATGAAATAAAAGAACTGTATAATTTGAAAAACAGAAAGCCCACAAACTGTTTAAAGGAATTTTATCAGCATTTACTAAAACATGCAAGGACAGTTCAAATATAAAGAGATCCTTGGCAATCCAGTTATCCACCAGCAGAAAGCAGACTGAAGAAGCTACTTGGTTGTAAATATGTGTCATTTCTTATAAAAATGGAAAAAGACTCAGATGGAAGTTTCCCTATCCGATGAAAATATCTCCGAATGCTCATCGTTACTAAATAAATTCCAATTTCTTTAGCTTCATGTTATCGCCTCTCTTGGTCTATGCTTAAAATATTTTACTACATGTAATTGTTATAAATTACATGTGTATTTTATATCTAAAACTTGTCTGAATTCTTGAAACTAAAAGTCTATAAACAAACTCAAAAAAATTCTTTTTCCTCTACCTTTTGTGTAACTTTAACCCAAAGTCTTATTTATTCATGGATTCATGATTTATACAGGATCACACAAAGATGTGTTTGAAGTCTGAACTTACAGTGGGCTCTTTCTCATTTTACAAAGAATTGACCTTGGCCCTAGCTTCGTGTTTAGAGATTGGTGTCAATAGAGAAATTAAATTAGGTTTAACTGTTTAATAATAAGTGTTGCTAGAGGTGTGAAGCTATATTGATATGACTGATCAAACACATTTTCCTGTGATAGAAAACGTTTGTATTGCAGTCACATATGTTGATGTGATAAAATCAGTTTTGTTTAGGATGTTCCTTGTGTGTTCATTTCTGCTTCTCATATCCAGTTATTTTCTTCTAAGGTTTAAAACAGAAAGGTCATGGTTAGTTAAACTTCACAATTTCCAGAAAAGTCTCAGAAAACATATCTTTAGCTATCATAAAAATGATAATTTTAAAGATATGGAAGGTATTTTTTTTTATTCTGATAATTATATCTGTCTATGTACCTCTCTACCATCATATAGTTCCTTCAGGTGATTGCAGTTGTGAAGTGCTTTTGCTTAAATGTGCACGTTCTGTGCATCCAGTCTTGTTTATGCCATCATCACAACAACCTTACTGGGTGGACACACAATCCTCCAATTACAATTGAGATATGAAGTCATTTATAGGTTAAGCATCTTACATAAATCCCTATAGCTAATTATGGAAATAACTCATTTTGGCATTACCATAGTTTCATTTGGATGAGGGATAGTGAAAGGAAAATTAGAAGAACCAAGTTACTTGTTATGATCTCTTTACTAATTGAATAAAGGGGCAAATATAAGCAGGGAACGCTTGTTGCACTTGACACTGAGATTTCAGTGCAACCAGAATTGTCCTTAAGTCCCGGCAGTTAAAACATTGTAGTTTTTCTTGATCTTCTGGTATCTTGTCAGAGAGCCTTTCACTGTGAAAAGTGTTGAAACAGCTGTGTGTATGTTTGTAATCTGTTAGGTTGGGGATAGGTTTTTCGCTAGGCAGTACTAGGAGAGACCTGCAATAAAAAATTACCCTGTAAAAAAGGGTGAGTGAAAACCCCACAAAAAAGGGGGAAATGGTGAATTCTTTCTAAATTCTGTGAGTTTACGTTAATCTAGGGACAGATTGTATCACAGCTTCAATTTTTTTAAATTATAGAGCTTAATTTATGTGTGTGTGTGTGTGTGTGTGTGTGTGTGTGGTCGGTCGGTTGGTTGGTTTTGGACTGATATTATTGCAAAGAAACATATTCTTTGAACTACAGCACCTTATAAGAAACAATAATAGCAAGTATTTTAGAAGCAAACCTTCAGTTTTTTAGGCTGCCCACTCTCTGTGGTACAATAAGAATCATCTGCTGGTACCAAATAAAATCAATTCCAGATTTTCTGACCAGAAATCTGAAAAGAACAAGATACGAGAATTCCTTTTCTTTGGCGAAGGAAAGATCATACTCAGTTGCATTTCCACATCAACCCCTTTGCAGCAGAGCTGGTCGTAATCACGGCATGTCACAGAGGCTCTCAGCTATAGGCTAATCTCTGGGTGGCTGGATACCTATATTTTTAGAAGGCTGTGAATGTTACTTTAAATTATTTAGCAGTTGGTTGGCTCACATAAGTCTATGCACTTGCATAACACTTCAGCAAGCTGCTCCTATTTAAGTAATATAGAAAGAAATAGTAACAGATTTGACATCATAAGCGTTAATAATCGTACTGTTGTACACACAAATACTCACCACTGAAATATCTAGGTTTTTCAGATTTATTTTTCTTAACCTGCTAAAGTGTAAGTATTCAAGTACTACATTCAGTCCCAAATTTTAAACCAAATATTTGATTTCATCAGTAAATTAGAACATTTTCCCTCTCCATATTGTCATAGTCTTGGACTTTTCTTAAAAAATAAAATTCCTGCTCAATTTTAAGAATACTTTATTTGCAACCTATTCAAGAAGAGATATGTTTTTAAGCGTATGTTAATGTTAAATTTATTCATCAGTTCTTGGATTGCTCTAATCAAGAACTTGTTCAGGAAGAAATTAAATTCTACAAAGAAAAGATTAGTTCAAATTAAGTGTCATAAAAAATTAGGATAAAACTTATTCTCAACCAGCTAAAAACTTTTTAAACTTCATTTGAAATTATCTACAACCACATATAAATTTTTTAAAAATCAAAATTCTGTACCCTACTTCTGTGCATCTTAAAAAATTGGTTAAAATATAATTATTTTCAACTAAGCCAAGTATGTTTGCATTACATATTCCAAATACAGAAGTAATCAATGTGCTTATATAGATGTGGGTAGTCAAAATCTTGGTTAATGTTTTTAAACACTGCAATAATTATGGGGAGATGGAAGGTGTTTGTGAAAATAGCAACTGCAAATTTAAGCAGTTATTGAATGCTTACGATTCATCTAATAATTGTTATATATTATAAGTAAAATTGGGCACAAGAGGGAGTGGTTCCTTTTTGAAGTTACATTTCATTTAAGCTGACATGTCAAATTATATTAATTCTTCCTTTTATGTGTGTGATAGTTTCAGACCATTTTACATTCCCACCAGTAATGCATCAGAGTTCCTATTGCTCCACATTCACACCAACACTTGTAATTTTTGTTTTTTTAATAGTGGCCATTCTAAGGATGTGAGATGACATCTCATTGTAGTTTTAATCTGCATTGCACTGATGATTAGTGACACTGAGCATTGTTTCATATGCTTGATGGCTTGACTATTTTACATTTCTTTTCATAGTCATCTATTTAATCATCTATTTAGGTTTTTTGACAATTTTTAAATCAGGCTTTTATTTTTCTGTTGAATTGCATGTTTATATATATAAATATTTAATGTATGATTTTGTTTTGTCTTTGTCAATTTTTTTTTTTATTGCAGTAAAATTGCTTTACAACGTTGTGTTAGTTTCTGCTGTACAATGAAGTGAATCAGCTATAGGTATACCTGTATACCGTCCCTCTTGGGCCTCCTTCCCCACTTTCCCCACCCTGATCTAGGTCATCACAGAGCACCGAGCTGAGCTCCCTGTGCTATACAGCAGGTTCCCACTAGCTATCTATTTTACACATGGTAGTATATTTACCTCAAACCTAATCTCCCAGTTTGTCCCACCCTCCCCTTTCCCCCCATGTCCACATGTCCATTCTCTATGTCTACATCTCTATTCCTGACATGAAAATAGGTTCATCTGTACCATTTTTCTAGATTCCACATATATGCAGAATATATGATATTTGTTTTTCTCTTTCTGTCTTACGTCATTCTGTATGACAGACTCTAGGTCCATCCACATCTCTACAAATGACCCAATTTCGTTCCTTTCTGTGGCTGAGTAATATTCCATTGTATACGTGAACCACATCTTTTTTATCCATTCATCTGTCGATGGACATTTAGGTTGTTTCCATGTCCTGGCTATTGTAAATAGTGCTGCAATGAATATTGGGGTACATGTGTCCTTTTGTATTATGGTTTTCTCAGCGTATATGCCCAGTAGTGGGCTTGCTGGGGCATACGGTAGTTCTGTTTTTAGTTTTTTAAGGAACCTCCATACTATTCTCCATAGTGGCTGTATCAATTTACATTCCCAGCAACAGTGCAAGAGGGTTCCCTTTTCTCCACACCCTCTCCAGCATTTATTGTTTGTAGATTTTTTGATGATGGCCATTCTGACTGGTTTGAGGTGATACCTCATTGTAGTTTTGATTTGCATGTCTCTAATAATTAGGGATGTTGAGCATCTTTTCATGTGCCTCTTGGCCATCTGTATGTCTTCTTTGGAGAAATGTCTATTTAGGTCTTCCACCCATTTTTAAACTGGGTTATTTGTTTTTTTGGTATTGAGCGACATGAGCTGTTTGTATATTTTGGAGATTAATTCTTTGTCCGCTGCTTCACTTGCAAATATTTTCTCTCATTCTGAGTGTTGTCTTTTCATCTTGTTTATGGTTTCTTTTGCTGTGCAAAAGCTTTTAAGTTTTATTAGGTCCCATTTGTTTATTTTTGTTTTCATTTTCATTACTCTAGGAGGTGGCTCAAAAAGATCTTGCTGTGTTTATGTTCAGGAGTGTTTTTCCTATGTTTTCCTCTAAGAGTTTTACAGTGTCCTGTATTATATTTAGGTCTTCAATCCATTTTGAGTTTATTTTTGTGTATAGTGTTAGGTAATGTTCTAATTTCATTCTTTGACATGTAGCTGCCCAGTTTTCCCAGCACCACTTATTGAAGAGGATGTCTTTTTCCATTGTATGTTCTTGCCTCCTTTGTCATAGATTAGGTGACCATATGTGCGTGGGTTTATATCTGGGGTTTCTATCCTGTACTATTTATTTATATTTCTGCTTTTGTGCCAATACCATACTGTCTTGATTACTGTAGATTTGTAGTATAGTTTGAAGTTGGGGAGCCTGATTCCTCCAGCTCCGTTTTTCTTTCTCAAGAGTGCTTTGGCTATTTGGGGTCTTTTGTGTTTCCATACAAATTGTAAATATTTTTGTTTTAATTCTGTGAAGAATGCCATTGGCAGTTTGATAGGGATTGCACTGAATCTGTAGATTGCTTTGAGTAGTACAGTCATTTAAACAATAGTTATTCTTCCAATCCAAGAACATGGTGTATTTATCCATCTGTTTATGTCATCTTTGATTTCTTTCATCAGTGTTTTAAAGTTTTCTAAGTACATGTCTTTTGCCTCCTTAGGTAGGTTTATTCCTAGGTATTTTATTCTTTGTGTTGTGATGGTAAATGGCATTGTTTCCTTGATTTTTCCTTCTGATTTTTTGTTGTTAGTGTATAGGAATACCAGAGATTTCTGTGTATTAATTTTGTATCCTGCAAACTTACCAATTCATTGATTAGTTCTAGTAGGTGTCTGGTGGCATCTTTAGGGTTTTCTATGTATAGTATCTTGTCATCTGCAAACAGTGACAGTTTTACTTCTTCTTTTCCAATTTGTATTCATTTTATTTCCTTTTCTTCTCTGATTGCCATGGCTAGGACTTCCAAAACTATGTTGAGTAAGAGTGACGAGAATGGACATACTAATCTTGTTCCTGATCTTATTGGAAATGCTTTCAGTTTTTCACCATTGAGTATGTTGTTTGCTGTGAGTTTGTCATATATGGCCTTTCTTATGTTGAGGTAGGTTCCCTCTATGCCCATTTTCTGGAGAGTTTTTATCATAAATGGGTGTTGAATTTTGTCAAAAGCTTTTTCTGCATCTATTGAGATGATCATGTGTTTTTTATTCCTTTATTTGTTAATATGGTGTATCACCTTGATTGATTTGCATATACTGAGGAATCCTTGCATTCCTGGGATAAACCCCACTTGATTATGGTGTACGATCCTTTTAATGTGTTGTTGGATTCTGTTTGCTAGTATTTTGTTGAGGATTTTGGCATCTATGGTCATTAGTGATATTGGTCTGTAATTTTCTTTTTTTGTGTGGTATCTTTGTCTGGTTTTGGTATCAGGGTGATGGTGGCTTCGCAGAATGAATTTGGGAGTGTTCCTCCCTCTGCCATTTTGTGGAAGATTTTGAGAAGGATAGGTGTTAGCTCTTCTCTAAATGTTTGATAGAATTCACCTGTGAAGCCATCTGGTCCTGGACTTTTGTTTGTTGGAAGATTTTTCATTACAGTTTCAATTTCATTACTTGTGATAGGTCTGTTTATATTTTCTAATTCTTCCTGGTTCAGTCTTGAAAAATTGTACCTTTCCAAGAATTTGTTCTTTATGGTTGTCCATTTTATTGGCTATGCTTGTTTGTAGAAGTCCCTTATAATTCTTTGTATTTCTGCAGTGTCATTTGTTGTTTCTCCTTTTTCATTTCTAATTTTACTGATTGCGTCCTCTTTCTTCTTTTCTTGATGAGTCTGGCTAAAGCTTTATCAATTTTTTTATCTTCTCAAAGAACCAACTTTTAGTTTTATTGATCTTTGCTACTGATTTCTTCATTTCTATTTCATTTATTTCTGCTCTGATCTTTATGATTCCTTTCCTTCTATTGACTTTGGGTTATCTTTGTTCTTCTTTCTCTGTTTGCTTTAGATGTAAGGTTAAATTGTTTATTTGAGATTTTTCTTGTTTCTTGAGGTGAGATTGAATTGCTATAAACTTCTCTCTTAGACCTCCTTTTGCTGCATCCCATAGGTTTTGGGTCATCGTGTTTTCATTGTCATTTGTTTCTATGTATTTTTTAATTTCTTCTTTGATTTCTTCAGTGATCTCTTGGTTATTTAGTTGTGAACTGTTTAGCCTCCATGTATTTGTGTGTTTTACAGTTTTTTTTTTTCCTGTAATTGATTTCCAATCTCATAGCATTGTGGTCAGAAAAGATACTTAATACTATTTCAATTTTCTTAAATTTACTGAGGCTTGATGTGTGACCCAAGATGTGATCTGTCCTGGAGAATGTTCCATGTGCAGTTGAGAAGAAAACGTATTCTGCCACTTTTGTGTCGAATGTCCTATAAATATCAATTAAATATATTTGCTCTATCATGTCATTTAAAGCTTGTGTTTCCTTATTAATTTTCTGTTTGGATGATCTGTTTATTGGTGTAAGCGGGGTATTAAAGTCCCCTACTTTTATTGTGTTACTGTCAATTTCCCCTTTTATAGCTTTTAGCATTTGCCTTATGTATTGAGCTGCTCCTATATTGGGTGCATAAATATTTACAATTGTTATTTTCTCCTTGGATTGATCCATTGATCATTATGCAGTGTCCTTCCTTATCTCTTGTAACAGTCTTTATTTTAAAGTCTATTTTATCTGATACAAGTATTGCTACTCCAGCTTTCTTTTGATTTCCATTTGTATGGAATATCTTTTTCCATCCCTTCACTTTCAGTCTGTATGTGTTCCCAGGCCTGAAGTGGGTCTCTGTAGACAGCTTATATATGGGTCTTGTTTTTGTATCCATTCAGCCAGTCTGTGTCGTTTGGTGGAGCATTTAATCCATTTACATTCAACGTTATTATCGATATGTGTGTTCCTGTTACCATTTTCTTAATTGTTTTGGGTTTGTTTTTGTGGGTCTTTTTCTTCTCTTGTTTCTTCCACCTAGAAAAGTTCCTTTGTCATTTGTTGTAAAACTGGTTTGGTGGTGCTGAATTCTCTTAGCTTTTGCTTGTCCAAAAAGCTTTTGATTTCTCCATCAAATCTGAATGAGATCGTTGCCAGGTAAAGTAATTTTGGTTGTAAGTTTTTCTCTTTCATCACCTTAAGTATATCCTGCCATTCCCTTCTGGCCTGCAGAGTTTCTGCTGAAAAATCAGCTGATAACCTTATGGGGATTCCTTTGTATATTATTTGTTGCTTTTCCCTTGCTGCTTTTAACATTTTTTTTTTGTATTTAATTTTTGTTAGTTTGATTAATATGTGTCTTGGCGTATTTGTCTTTGGATTTTACCTGTATGGGATGCTCTGCACTTCCTGGAGTCGATTGACTCCTCCCTTTCCCATGTTAGGGAAGTTTTCAACTCTAATCTCTTCAAATATTTTCTCAGATCCTTTCTTTTTCTCTTCTTCTGGGATCCCTATCATTCAAATGTTGGTGCATTTAGTGTTGTCCCAGAGGTCTCTGGGATTGTCTTCAATTCTTTTCTCTTTATCCCCTCTTTATCCAGTTATTTCCCCCATTCTGTCTTCCAGCTCACTTATTCGTTCTTCTGCCAATGTTATTGTTATTGATTCCTTCAAGTGTATATTTCATTTCAGTTATTGTGTTGTTCATCTCTGTTTGTTTGTACTTTAGTTATTCTAGATCTTTGTTAAACATTTCTTGTATTTTCTCAATCCGTGTCTCCATTGTATTTCTGAGATTCTGGATCATCTTTACTATCATTTCTTTGAATTCTTTTTCAGGTAGGTTGCCTATTTCCTCTTCATTTATTTGGACTTGCAGGTTTTTATCTTGCTCCTTCATCTGTGATATATTTTTTTGTCATCTCATATATATATATATATTTTTTGATGTGTGGTATTGTGTTCTTGTTGTACTGGTTGTTTGGCTGGGTGCTTCACGTACTGGAGTTTGTAGGCTATTTGGTAGAGCTGGGTCTTGGTGTTGAGATGAGGACCTCCAGGAGACTTCACTCTGATGAATATTCCCTGGGGTCTCAGATTCTCTGTTAGTCCAGTGGTTCATACTCAGAGCTCCCACCATAGGAACTCTGGCCTGACCCCTGGCTCATGAACCAAGATCCCACAAGCTGCGTGGGGTGGCAAAAAAAAAAAAAAAAAAAGAAAAGAAAAAAAGGAGCAAAACAATAATAAAGAGTAAAAAATAAAATTAGATTATAAAACTAATAGGTATGTTAGAAAGAATTAAAAAATAAAAATATATATGAAACAACAACTAGAAGGTAAAACAGAACCACAGTAGTAAAAAAGAGGAGAAAAGGAAAAAAAAAACCAGAAAAGGTCTTGGCTGTGGGGGATGAGGCTTAGGCAGTGGTGGGTGGTAGGTGGGGCTTATGCTTAGGACCCACAGGGCAGGAAAAGGCCCTTCGGGATGGGGGTGGGGCTTAGGCTCAATGCAGCAGGAGGGGCCCAGGAGTGTCTCTGGCCTTGGAGGGCAGAGGACCAGGTCCAGGACCCCAGGAGGCTCACTGGGCCTGAGTGGGTGAGGGAAACACTAGGTGCATTCCCCCTGATCCTCCGATCCTAGAGAGCCCCTCCCCATTGGCCTCTCTTCTTCTTCTCCCCCCTCCCCATGCCCCTGGGACCCACATGGCCGAAGGGGACCCTGGAAGGCAGGGGACCAGACCCGGAAGCCCAACAGGCTTCCCGGGTCTGAGTGGGTGAGGGAAAGGCTCACAGCACCTCCCCTCATTCCCCCAGCCCTGGCTGGTCCCCCCTGTCCACCTCTCCTCCTCTTACTCCCTCCCTCCCTTCTATGCCCCTAGGACCCTCACAGCTGGAGGGGGCCTTATAGGGCAGAGGACCAGGCCTGGGAGCCCAGCAGGCTTCCTGGGGCACAAGTGGTGGGGGGAAATGCCTGCTGCACCTTCCCTCATCCCCTGATCCCAGAGGGCCCCTCTTGCCCGCCTCTCCTCTTGTTCCCCTGCCTCCCGCCTATGCTCCTAGAACCCATGTGGCCCAGAGGGGTCCTTGGAGGGCGGGGGACTCAGCCTGGGATCCCAGCAGGCTTCCCAGGACCGAGTGGATGGGGGAATTGCCCACCATGCTCCCCTGATCCTCCGGTCTTGGAGGGTCCTTCCCTACCATCCTCCTCATCTTCCCCCCTCCTCCTTCCCTGCCAACGTCTAGGACCCATGAGGCCGGAGGGGGCCCCAGAGAATGGAGGACCAGGCCTGGGAGCCCAGCAGGCCTCCTGGGGCCTGAGTGGGTGGGGGAAACACCTGTCACCCTCCCCTGATCCTCTCGTCTTGGAGGTCCCCTCCCACCTGCCTCTCCTTTCTCCCCTGCCTCCCTCCTACCCCCCTAGAACCAAAGCGGCCTGGAAGGGTCCTCAGAGGGCAGAGGAACTGGCCTGGGAGCCCTGCAGGCTTCCCAGGGCCCAAATGGGCAGGGGAGATGCTAGGTATGCTCCTCCTCATCCTCTGAGCCCCCCGAGGGTCCCTTCAGGCATGGGAACCTCTCCTCCATCCCAGCCACCTCTCAGGTGCACCAGTGCTATCCAGCCTCCACTTCTCTTCCCCCCTCACTCCCACCTCATCCTACCCAGTCGCTCTGGGTTTCCTCCCATCTCCTTGGGCGTCGAGGTCCCCCACCAGTATCCAGCAGGCACCCTAGTTGTGGGGAGATGCCATGAGTTTATATTTTGGTTATTGACTCCTTAGCAGATGTACAGTTTGCAAGTATTTTCTCCCATTCTGTAGGTGCCTTTTCACTCTGTTGATAATTTCCTTTGCTGTGCAGAAGCTCTTTAATTTGATGTAATCTTCCATGTCTATTTTCACTTTTGTTGCCTGCACTTTTGGTGTCATATCAAAGAAAACATTGCAAAACCCAGTGTCTAGAAGATTTAACCTATGCTTTCTTCTAATAATTTTATTGTTTAATGTTTTACATTTAATTCTCTAGTCCATTTTGAATTGATTTTTGTGTATGGTGTAAGACAAAGGTCCAATTTCATTTTCTTCCATGGGGATATCCAGCTTTCCTAACATCATTTGTTGAAGAGACCATCCTTTCCCCATTATGTAGCCTTAGCACCCTTATCAAAGATCATTTGATCATATTCATGAGAGCTTATTTCTCTTCCATTGGTCTTTATGTCTGCTTTTATACCAGTGACATACTGTGTTTTGATTACTCTAACTTTGTAATATGTTTTGATATCAGGAAGTATGATTTGAAGTCAGGACCTGTAAGCTTTGTTTTTCTTTCTCAAGACTGTTTGCCTATTTGGGGTCCTTTGAAATTTCAAATGGACTTTAAGATTTGTTTCTACTTCTGCAAAAACTGCCATTGGGATTTTGATAAGAATTACATTGAATTTGTAGATTGCTTTAGGTAGTCTGGGCATTTTAACAACATTAAGTCTTCCAATCCATGAACATGGGATTTTTTCCATTTATTTGTGTCTTCTTTAATTTCTTTCAGGAACATTTTATAGTTTTCAGCATACAAGTCTTCTCCCTCCTTGGTTAAGTTTATTCCTAAATATTTTATTATTTTTGATGCTATTGTCAGTGGTAATGTTTTCTTAATTTCCTGTTGAGATTGTTCATTATTACTGTGTAGAAACACAACTGATTTTTGTGTGTTGATTTTATATCTTGAAAATTGGCTGAATTTGTATATTAGTTCTAACAGGTTTTTTTTTTTGGTGTGTGTGTACAATGTTTGATATTTTCTATAGATAAGATCATGTCATCTATGAACAGATGTAATTTTACTACTCCCTTTCTGATTTGGATGTATTTTATTCCTTATTTTTGCCTAATTGCTTTGGCTAGTACTTCCAGTATTATGTTGAATAGAAAGGGGAAAAGCAGGAAATCTTATCTTGTTCCTGATCTTAGTGGAAAAGCTTCCAATTTTCCACCATTGAGTATGATGTTAGCTGTGGGCTATTCATATATTGCCTTTGTTTTTTTAAAGAAGTTTCTTATATTTCTAGTTTCTTTGGTGTTTTTATTATGAAAGTGTGTTGGATTTTGTCAAATGCTCTTTCTGCATCATTTGAGTTAATTGTGTATGTGTGTGTGTGTTTCTCTTCTGTTAACATGGTATATTACACTGATTTTTTGTATGCTTAGTCAATCTTGCATTACAGGAATAAATCCCATTTGGCCATAGTGTATAATGGTTTTAATGTACTGTTTTAAAGCAGTTTGCTAGCGTTTTGTTGAAGATTTTTACGTCAATATTCATCAAGGATATTGGTCTGTAATTTTCTAATAGTATCTTTGTTTAGTTTCTAGTTTTGTTTTCAGTATAGTGCTGGGTCTTAAAATGCATTTGCAAATGTTTCCTGCTTTTCAATTTTTTTTGCAAGAGTTTGAGAAAAATTGGTATTAATTCATCTTTAAATGTTTAGTAGATTTCTCCAGCGGAGCCTGAAGCATCACTGAGCTCTGCTTTGCTGGGAGGTTTTTTATTACAGGCATAACTTTGTTCATTGCACTTTGCTTTATTGGGATTTGCAGATACTGCATTTTTTACAAACTGAAGGTTTGTGGCAACCCCATATTGAGCAAGTCTATCAGTGGCATTTTCCAACAGCATTTGCTTATTTCATGTTTCTGTGTCACATTTTGGTAATTCTCACAATATTTCAAACCTTTTCATTATTATTTATATTTGCTATGGTGATCTGTGGTCAGTGATATTTGATGTTTCTATTGTAATTGTTTTGGGGTTCCATGAACCATGTTCAAGTAAGACTGAGAGCTTAATGAATGTTGTCTGTGTTCTGACTGCTTCACTGATGAGCTGTTCTCCCACCTCTCTTCCTCTCTTTGGGCCTCCCTATTCTTTGAAAAACAACAATATTGAAAATAAGCCAATTAATGACCGTAGAAAGCCTCTAAGTGTTCAACTGAAAGGAAGAATCATACATCTCTCACCTTACATGAAAAGCTAGAAATGATTAAGCTTAGTGAGGAAGGCAGGTTGAAACCCAAGATAGGTCAAAAACTAGGCCTCTTGGGCTTCCCTGGTGGCGCAGTGGTTGAGAATCCGCCTTCCAATTCAGGGGACGCGGGTTTGTGCCCCGGTCCGGGAAGATCCCACATGCTGCGGAGCGGCTGGGCCCGTGAGCCATGGCCACTGAGCCTGCGCGTCCGGAGCTTGTGCTCCGCAACGGGAGAGGCCACAACAGTGAGAGGCCCGCGTACCGCAAAAAAAACAAAACCAGAAAAACCCCAAAACTAGGCCTCTTGTGTCAAACAGTTAGCCATGCTGTAAATGCAAAGGAAAATTTCTAGAGGGAAATTAAAAGTGTTACTCCAGTGAACATGTGAATGGTAAGAAAGTGAAACAGACTTATTGATAATATGGAGGTTTTAGTGATATTGGTAAAAGATCAAATGAGCCACAACATTCCTTTAAGCCAAAGCCTAATCCAGAGCAAGGCCCTGACTGTCTTCAATGCTGTGAAGGCTGAGAGAGGTAATGAAGCTGCAGAAGAGGTGTTTGGAACTAACTGAGGTTGATTTATGAGACTTAAGGAAAGAAGCCATCTCCATAACATAAAAGTACAAAATCAAACAGCAGGTGCTGGTGTAAAAGCTGCAGCAAGTTATCTACAAGGTCTAGTTAAGATAATTAATGAAGGTGGTTACACCAAACAACAGATTTGCAAGGTAAATAAAACAGCCTTGTATTAGAAGAAGAAGCTGTCTAGGGCTTTCATAGTTAGGAGGAGTCAGTTCCTGGCTTCAAAGCTTCAAAAGACAAGCTGACTCTCTTATCAGGGAGATAATTCAGCTGGTGACTTTTAGTTGAAGCCAATGCTCATTTATTATTCCCAAAATCCTAAGGCCCTTAAGAACTATGCTAAATCTACTCTGCCTGTACTCTATAAATGGAACAACAAAGCCTAGATGATAGCACACCTCTTTATAGCATGGTTTACTGAATATTTGAAGGCCCCTGTCCTACTGCTCAGAAAAAAAGATTCCTTTCAAAATTTTACTGCTCATTGAAATGCACCTGGTCACCAAGAGCTCTGATGGAGATGAACAATGAAAACAATGTTGTTTTCATGCCTGCTAACACTGTATCCATTCTGCAGCCTATGGATCAAGGAGTAATTTTGACTTTCAAGTCTTATTATTTAAGAAATACATTTTGTAAGGCTATAGTTGCCATAGATATGATTCTTCTGATGGATCTGGGAAAAGTCAATTGAAAACCTTCTAGAAAGTATTCACCATTCTAGATGCCATTAAGACAATTTCTGATTCATGGCAAGAGGTCAAAATATTGACATTAACAGGATTTGGAGGAAGTCGATTCCAACCCTCATGGATGACTTTGAGCGGTTCAAGACTTAAGTGAAGGAAGTAACTGCAGATGTGGTGGAAATAGCAAGAGAACTAGAAATTAGAAGTGCAGCCTAAAGATGTGACTGAACTGCTGCAATCTCATTGTAAAACTTTAATGGATGAAGAGTTGCTTCTTATGAATGAGCAAAGAACATGGTTTCTTGAGGTGGAATCTACTCGTTGGTGAAGAACCTGTGAAAATTGTTTAAATGATAGCAATTTATTTAGAATATTACATAAACTTAGTTGATAAAGCAGCAACAGGGTTTGAGAGGATTGACCCCAATTTTGAAAGAAGTTCTTCAAGTAAAATGCTGTCAAATGGCATTGCATGCTACAGAGAAATTGTTCATGAAAGAAAAACCAATTGATATAGAAAACTTCACTGTTGTCTTATTTTATGGAATTGCCACGGTCACCCCACCTGACCTGTCAGCAGCCATCAACATCAAGGCAAGACGCTCCACCAGCAAGACGATTACAGCTCGCTCAATGCTCAGATGATGGTTAGCACTGTTAACAATAAAGTATTTTTAATAAAGGTATGCACACTGTTTTTTAATACATAATACTATTGTACACTTGACAGACTACAGTATAGTGTAAACATCACTTTTATATGAACTGGGAAACCAAAAAATTTGTGCGAGTCGCTTTACTTTGATACTCATTATACTCATTTTATTGTGGTGGTCTGGAACTGAACCTACAATATGTCTGAGGTCTGTCTGTACACTTTAAAAACTCAGCATATTTAAGAGAGTTTTGTACCTTGCTTCCTAGACCCTGGAGTTTTTTTACAAATCTATTTTGCATGTGATTTGTATTTTCATGGCAATTTTAAAAACATCAAGTGTTGGAAGACAGTTTTAAAAACATCAGCTTTTAAAGTCTAGCATATTAAATACATTTTCAACTAACCATACTCTTACATCAGGAAAACATTTTGGAATAGACATTGGTGGTTGAAGCAGACTTCAGTTATGGAAATAATATTTTAATGAGACACGTGATTTTAAAACTGAATGGAATTCTAGTTTTGGTGATAATTTTTAAAGGTCTGTGGTTTAGTCTGAGGAAGTAAACCAAAACCAAGTGGAAGCAGATGTTTCTGTTGTGGTAGTGACAGGTGAACAGAGTAGGGAGCCTCCTGGGGGGAAGGAACACTTCCTCGTGACCTGCTACTCAACAGGCTCTCTGCTCTGTAGCTGATGCTCCATATGCCAGCTCATTAAAGGACACAAATGTTACTTATGTAAGAATACTGTAAGCAGGGTTTTCCCAAGTTTGTATTCCCATACTACCAGGGCTAAAAATGGTCCCCCAAGAAAAGGGTTCTGAGGTCAGAAAAGTTTGGGAAGTTCTTGCTCATTCCATACTCCCGCATTTGTGGGGCCCCAGTGCATATCAGTATATTAAAGGCTTATCGTCCCACACTCCACATCCCCACACCCTGGGAAAAAATTTCACTTTGTTTACCTGCATCTGAATCTTTAACATTTTTTCAATACATCTTGAGGAGCTGTTCTCCTACAGAACACACTTTGAGAAAAAGTGCTTGAAATATTCCTTCTCAATTCCCCGCTCTTAAGTGAGAACAAAAGTGTGTGGTAGCAAGAATGTTGTTGATCAGGTAACCCGTAGTAGGAAGTGATCCGCAGATTTGAAACTGAGTTTGAGCACATCACAAACTTCAAGTTTTTTTTTAAACAATATTGACAAAATAATGTAAATAAATTTCAAGGCACTCTATTATATTGTAATTTAAAAGGCTTTCAATTGAATCGTTTCTCAGATTTGTAGCATGAGATATTTAAGAAGTTGGTAAGGGTAAGTGTTTTACAAAAGGATCCTTAGCCTTAGAAACTTCAGAACAGAACTGCTCTGAGGCCACCCGGGCCAGCAGCAAGAGAGGGAAGCAGCCATCTGCACTTTGGGTTTTCTTCTCCTAGTTGTAGTTATTGCTCAGCACTCCAAATGGACATCTAGAGATGGGACCTGGCGATTGAACGCTGACTATCTTTTGTTGGTGGAAGAATTGAGGACAGCAATAGTATTACAGGGGCTAAGCAAATAATAGATCCTCAATAAATGTTGGTTGAATATATGTGGTGGGAACATGGGGTATTCAGAGACTAGAATTTTAGTTTATGATGATAATGATACTTGTCAGAATTACTATTAAAACATATACAACCTGTCAATGGAGGGAAATGGGAATGAACCTAAAAATTAAAATAAGCCACTTTTAGATATATTTTAAGTTAATTCTGGTGATTTTGAACCTGACTTTGTTAGCATGTGTTCCCACATTATAATGAATTCTTGGTGAATATATTAATCTAGGCAGTCAGGAAAAAAAAAGAGCACGTCATAAGCTGGAGTCCTCTGGGTCTCATAAACACCCAAGTAGGCTAGGTAGTCAGCATTGGTCAGTAGATTTATAAGAATGAAGGTTTATCTTCCCTGCTGCCACCTGTGCCCCTCTTCTTTCTTTTTTATAACGGGCCCACAGTGCAGGATGTACAGTGAAAGCTCTTCTGGCCCATCTTCTCAGTGCCTGCCTGGGAGCAGTGTGGGTAGAGCTACAAATCCTGCTTATTTTGTTCAAAGTGCAGCCAGAAGGGTGAAGAGCAGCCTGCAGCAGTGACCCGTGCCTGGGACTGGTACTCAGGGTGAGGGGAAGGCACTGAAAAGAAAAAAAGAAAATCAAGAATGTTAGTAGAATAAAGAGGAAATTCCAGGCTACTCACATGCTTTGGTTCGGTTCAGCTTACAGACCAGTGCACTGCTCAGGATGCTAAGTACTGGATTCAACCAAGAAGACTTTCCCTCTAGAAGTGTGCAGTCTGTTAAGGGAGAGAAGGCAGAGGGGCGCCCACAGAGTGTCGGGGCTCACCTGAGTCTCTGTTTCTTAAGTAGCCAAAAATCACATGGTTTACAAGGTACAAAGTGCTGATAATTTCTTGGTAGATTCCAAAATAAGTTTTAAAACTAGGAACTAGAAATGCTAAAGTGCCCTGAGGCAGCATAGACATTATTTGACCTATGTCTACTCTTAACTGGTAAGGATGGAGTTCAGTAAATTTTGAGATTATCCCTGTAGTCATGACATTATTTTATTACACAGAGTGAAAGAAAAAATACTGTCCTTGAGTAGAAAATAAAGCTTCTCTGGTTTATAGACAAGTCATAGTGACTCTTGAGGTGGTCCCGTAAAAAAGATGGGACCTATTATGTGTTTAATATTTTAATTTCCACTTTGAAATAAGCAACATTTAAGCTGAGGTATTATTTTTGTTCTTTGATGGAACAAGGTTCTAGAAACTTTATTTAAAGTAGAACAAATCAAGTGTCCCTTTGCTCTTGTTCTCTAATCTCAGGTGGCTCTCTTGCAGTTCATCTGCATCTAGTGACTGAGCCACAGATCTCTGCCCTTTCACCCTGTCAGGAAGCCCAGGTGCTCTCGCCATGGCCCCAAGCTCTCTTACCTAACTGGGCACTGTGACCTGTTTAATGTCCCACTGCCACCGAACCGCAGGACCCAGAGTGGATTCTTCATTTCTTACCACCCACCACACCATCTTCTCGTTTCTCCTCCAGTTTTCTCCCACTCAGACATGCATTTTCTTTTCTACTCTTTAAGTATTTATATCTCATCTGCTTGCAACATATTATATAAAATATTTTTAATGAAATGTAAATATATTTAAGACTTCTGAAATGAAAAATCAATCGAAAGCTAAAAGGAGGTGGAGGGGGGGTAGAAGGAAGAAGTGCATGTGGCCTAAGTACCTAAGCTGCTTCACCTACCGGTGTTTCTAGTCCCACTTCAGAAGGTACTAATTCAAAGGAGATGATTACCTGGAATCCTTTTACAGAATCCCCCAGCTGGTGGGGACTTAGAGGCCTATATTCCAGCCTACGAGGGTATGACGTCCACTAAGTGGTTTTGTTCAGGCTCTGCTGAAATACCTCCGTCAGCGGAGAACTCACTGCTTCCTGAGACAGTTAACTCTACTTTCAGGTAGTTATGAGAAATTTCTTTCTGGCACAGCTGACCTCACTGTCCGTGTAACTTTATTGTTGGTTCTGATTCTGCACCCACTAGATATATAGAATAACTGAACAACTGAAGGTAAAACAACTGAAATCAGCCTTAATGTGTGCCGAGGTGTGTGTGTGTGTCTGTGTGTGCACGTTTAAACTTAAAAACCCTGAGTTTATACAACCATTTCTGAATGTCATGATTCCAAATCTTGTACTCTTCTTGGCCCCCCTTTTTTTCCTCTTATGCTTTGATATTTTTTATATATTTAATTTTTATTTTTATCAAAGCTATGCAGGCATATACATTTAAGGAGTCAAACATTTCTAACAAGATTGTTGGTTTTTTTAAAAAGTCTTCCCCATTTTCTCCTGCCCTGAGGCCATCACTTTTAAATGTTTGAACTCATAAATATTTTCCTTTTCCCCTCTGTGTCTCCAACATGCTTATATTGCTACCTCCCAGTTCTTCAGTTTCTAGCATTAATTTTGGCCTCCCCTATGGAAGATGAAAATTGTGCTTGCTTCCAAATGATTCTTTGCCCTGATTCCATGTACATGCGTCCAGTCCCCCTTATCCTGCTTTAGACGTATAGTTTTGTTTGGATCAATGCTCAGGCTTGAGTCATGTAATATTTCATCATTCCTACATAATCTTTTGTTGCTCTTGGAGATAATAATTGTCTTGTTTTGCTGTTTACCTAGTTGTCTATGTACTTAGGACTAATTGACCTCTACATTCTTGCCCGGTTGTATGAATTTCTTTGAGTCAGCACAGATACTTTAGATATTCTTTCAGTTTCATGATGAGATCTTTCCCAGAGCACCAACCTGGGCTGTCCACTTTTCAGGCCTGCTGCAAAGTTATCAATTTGAGATCTCCCTTTACAGTATACCAGGAATTCCTTTAGTCTTTGTTTGTGTTGCTTCGCCAATTCTCTGGATCCCACGTCCTTTAAAAAGTTTTATTAAAAAAATTTTATGGCTGTAGCTTCCTTTGTTTTACAAATATGTGTAAGGAAAATAAAGGAGGGAAAGGAGGAAAGAAAAGAAGGTGAAGTAGAATTGGAGGAAGAAAACTTCTATTCTGCCTTTAAACTCGAAGGTCTTGCAAGTTCACAACATCTGTGTTTGGAATGAGACCAATGAATCTGGTCAACTTGGTGGATTGAATGCAGGCACTTATCTCTGGTCCTTCCCCAAACTCCTTGGTAGAGCATAAATACAGACCCAGATCACCAGGAATCTAAGGCCCAGGTATCTCTGAGGGCGTGGGTGAGAAGAGAGGCTGAAAAACCACAGAACTGGCTGATAGTCTGTATCAGGAGTAGGCAGACCCTCAGATCACTTCCCCAGCTAAGCAGCAAGGTGACACACTGCCCTACAATATTCGATTTTCACGTTTGACACTTAGGTCTAAGATCCATTTTGAGTTCATTTTTGGATAAGGTCTGTATATGCTTTCACGCAACTCTTACAGTCTCATGTGATTCATAATATTTGAGATCAAACTGTGCATCATATGTCTTTGATTGAATTTCTTCATGTCTTCTCTGGCATACTGCTCCTTCTCTTACGACTTTACTATTCTCAGTAGTGAGTGACTCATTCCAACGCTACTGACCCTCATGCATAGCTTCACATATATTGAGATCTTTCCCATCATAAAATCCTTTCCTAATCTCACAAAACTCCATGGAAACGTCACAGCATTTCCCCCATTTCTCATCTAATTTTTCTCAAAGAATATCCTACAGTGCACTTATCATATTGTTTCTCACTTCCTATTAATCACTCAACCCACTTTTACCTGCTTTCAACACTTCGTTACTCAAATTAAATCTACTATGCAGATAAATCCAGTCACCAGAGTGCCTTTCAAATCTATTGATATATACCTGGTCACATTATTTGTGAATTTAAAATCATAGAGTTTAAATACATGAAATCCACGTTCATTTGAGTGATTTAAAATACTTTCATGATATCACTTTTTCTCAAATCTATTTCAAAATTCTGTCATGACTTTTTCTTTCTTCTGTTTTTTTGTTGCTTATAACACTTCATAATTCTGATAAACCTCCTGTTTATTCCACAGTAGTTCCCACTTCCATGACTTGTTCTAACTGACCTCTCTGCCACAAAATTATTTTCTATTGTGAACTTTCTTCTCAATCTTTAAGATCAAGAAATGTCTTCTTGAGGTATGTTCTGCCAATTTTAGGTAGTATTAGGTAGCCTTCTTTTATAATTCTGTTCTATTATCTGCCAGCGTGATAATGCCACTGGCATTCCTATATTTACATTGCATTGTGTATTTCTTTGGCTGTCTTCTCCTTGAGGCTATTTCAAATTAAGGCCTGTAGTGATCTACGTCACATGTCAGACCCTTTCTCTAAAGGGACAGGTAGTAAATATTTTAGGTTTTGGGGGCCACATTATCTCTGTCACAACTATCAAACTTTGCCACTGTAGCACAAAACAGCCATAGACAGTACATAAATGAATGACTGTGTTCCAAAAAAATGTATTTATGGACACTGGAATTTGGATTTCATATATTTTAAAACTATTATGAAATACTATACTTCTTTTGATTTTTTTCAGTCATTTAAAAACATAATCAATTTTGATTCTCAGGCCATAAAAAAACAGGTAATAAATTGGTTTAGGCCAGGGCCTCTAGTTTCTTTTATGCATCCTGGCATTTTGCACAAGCCTGGATAATTTGATGTGCTTACAAATATCTATTTAAAGAATGAATAAATGAGACTTTATACTTCTTTTGATTCTTAGGATCTGCCTAAGATCAAACAAACAAACAAAATATTTAAATGGTTGAATCAGAGATAAAGTAATTTTCTTTTGAATTGTAGTTCTGCCTTTTAATCGCTTTAAGAGCTATAAATTATTTAGCATAACCTCTCTCCTCAAAAGTATTGGAATGAATGAAGGACAGAATTACATGATTATCTTCATAGACTCAGAAAAAAAATTTGACAAGATCAGTACCTTTTCATCATAAAAACTCTTAAGAAGCTAAGAATTGAAGGAAACTTCCTCAACCTGATAAGCATATCTACATTTTAAAAAATGCAGCTAACATTATATTTACATCGAAACTAAGATCACAGCAAAATAAGGATAACCAGTTTCATCACTTCTTTTTGACATTGTGCTGGAGTTTCTAGCCTCGGCAATTAGACAAGAAAATGAAATAAAAGACATCAATATTTAAAAGGAAGCCACTGCATTATTTCTAATTTCTGCTTCCTTCTGATCAGAGCCTTCTAATAGCACATCAGGTGGTTCTAGAAACACCATACAATAGACCAATCATAGGGACCCCCACAGCAAATCTGCCTCCTTCTTGGTTGGCTTCATACTCTTTGATATTGTCTTTGCTAGCAACTGCTCTATTTGGCCCTTTTAAGGCTTTCACCCAGATAACATAGATGTGGACAAAGTCAAGAACACACTTGGTACATTTGGTGGTTTATACTTCATGAGACTGAGAAGGATCTAATTAGCCCCCAAACTATTGTGCTGTTTAGGAAAGGTGCATGACACTCCTATGGTTAATGGTTTGCAATAAACCTGAAGGAAATTAACAATTTTACATCTAGTGTACAAAGACTATAATGCATCAGAGATGATTCTCTCCTCTCTATTGTATTCTAAAAGTTTTGTATTAAAAGTACACGTGTGTGTGTATATATATATATTTTTTTTCCTAGTGATCTATATGGTTTGTCAGTAGGGTCTTTACCGTTTTTGCCATTATGTAAAGAACTTATCATCTGTTTGGTAATCATACATGTTGACTGAGATCCTCTTGATCTTTATATAAGATGTCCATATGTGAAATCATAGGTATCTACTTGATACTTCACATCATATATGTTAATTTTAAACTCTGCATTTATCTCATAATTTCTTAATAAACAATGAATAAAATATTTTGTAATTTCATATTTGTCTAGTCTGTGTAGTCAGTCCTTCACAAGTGAACCAGGGGGTTACAAATAAGCAGAAAATTAAAGTATTTCATATAATAGTCTGTTATTATGTAGATTCACAAGAAAGATGCTTTCTGAATTATTTTCCTTTAAAAATTCCTTGGGGATGGAGGGAGCATGTGTGGAGAACTAGCTAGCTTTTTCCAAAGGTTGTTTAGTAAGAAGGTTGGACTCTTTGCCACAATAGGTGTCTACATGACTCAGCTCCAATTTGGAGGACTTCTCCCAGATCACAGGCATCTACAATGTAGTATCCTTCATTCCCAAGGGTGTCTAGAAGGATTACAGGAACAGAATGCAAGGAAATACTCCACTTCTCTGACTGCTCAGAGCTCAACATTGCAATTGTTTCCTTTATATACAGATGGGACAAGTGAGTGTTGGCAGAAAGGACCATCATATGAGTATGTGGAACAATTAGAACTCTCATACATTGTGGGAATGTCAAGTGGTAGAACAATTTGGAAAAAAGAGTTTGAATATTTCTTATAAACTTAAACAGAAATCTACTCTATGACTCATCCATGCCAATCCTACATATTTACCAAAGAGAAACAAAAACATAAAACATTGTACAGAATATTCATAGAAATTTTACTCATAGTAACTGAACACTGTAAAAACCCCAAAGGCCATTTTTAGGAGAATGGTTAAAAGAATTTAAACTACTGATGCATGTCAGAACCCAATTGAATCTCATAAATATATTCAGTGAAAGAATCCAGATACCAAATATTACACACTTTATGATTTCACTTATATAATGTTCAGAAACAAGTAAAACTCATCTATGATGATAGAGACTAGAATAATGATTGTCTACAGTTACGTGTAGGTGGTGAATAAGCCCTATATCTTCATTGGAGTGGAGGTTATACAAGGATAAACATATATCAAAACTTACTGAATCCTATACTAAGCATCTTTGTATTGTATTCTTTGTCATTTTTATCTAAAAAATTATAAAATTAAGTAGATGAAATAAATTAACTATATCACAAGACTAAATGTAACAATACCAATTACTCAATTCAAAATATGAATAATTATCTACTGGAAAAACATCTAGCTATATTTTGCTTGTAAAAGTAGAGCTGACACCAAAGTTAACAGAAAAGTTGAAAGAAAAGTGGATGCAAACAACATGTAACAGGTAAACAAAATAAAGCTAGTATAGTCACTTATGTTAGAAATGATAGACTGAAAGACCAAAGTTATTACTAAATTCAAAAAGGCCATTTTATAAAAATGAAAGTTGCATCTGCAGTACTGATGTGTGAGATTCTTAGGTGGACCTTCCTGCTGGCAGCACACCTACTGTGCCCTGGTGACCAGGTGCTTGCCTGCTGCTGCTTCTGAAAAATAGCAACTTCTCCAACATGCCTATCTTCAAAACTCGTGGTAGTTCTTCTCATTGGAAGAATTTATTCTGGGACTTACTGTCTAGAGAATCTGGGGAAATATTTCTTAGTTTTCATCCTGGACAACGACAATCTATTTACCTAATAGTAAGCGTCAAAAAATATGAAGGGAAAAAATACAGGCAGTTCTTTCCAAAGAAATATTGACAAATTTAATATTGATAAGATTTTAACACACTTGACTCTGCAATTGGCAGAAAATGTAAGAAAAATGTAGAAAAAATAACAGCAAACACTAGTGCTAGTTCTATTATTTTTAGAATCAAAACCAGACACAACTAACAAAGTTCTGAGCCTCAAACATGGCTGTGCTGCACTATTTCATTTAATCTGAATAATAAACTCATGAAAATCACCATGATGTACTACAAAACCAAACTTTTCTCCATTAACCAATTTAGCAGTCAGCAAGTTGTTTTGTGTTTTTCTTCTTTAAAGAGGGCACTTTTCAAAAATACTCATTAAATTTGTATTTTAAATTAAAATAATTGTGCTATTTTGCAGGTGAGTTTGAAAGAGGAACTTATATAAGTCTTCTAATTACATTTTGGAGCTTGTTCTAACTTACATATTATTGTTACTGTAACAAATAAAGCTTGGGTCAAGAAAATTAGCTTCTTTCAGTATACATCATTAAACCTAAAGCCTGACTATATTTTCCCATTACAGTTTTTAAAAAAAAGCGATTTCTAAAAGCAGACAATCCAGTGGAAGTAAGCCCAGACCGTACACTCTGTTATCTATTCATAGATTAATTCTCTTAAATATGATTTATGCTATTTTGATATTTTAAGCAAAAGTTATACTTGACTACATATGCCTATTCTTTAATTTCTCTAATATATCCCAGTAAAAATATCTCCTTCAGTCAAATTACATGGGATATATCTATCAGATAGAGAGAGAGAGAGAGATGTAAGACAAAACTTGAGGAAAGTTTAAGCATGAGCTCAAAAATGTAAAACCTTGAATCAGCTCCCTCTTGGAAATGAATTACTGTTCATGTCTTTATGGCACACTGTCAGTAGTATAGCCACTGACAAAGTAAATTATTTTTGCAATTTTCTGTTTTCATTGATTGATAGATGTATGGCATTAGATAAGTGAGAAAGCAATGGCATTACTATAAGCAGGATAAGCATAGGTCAAAGAGTAAAGGCGTATACAATTTACACAATGAATTATTAGAACATTGACAATTTGATTAGCAATTCATATATGAGTATGAGTTACTTATAAAATGATTTATATTAATAAAGATCAAAATGTTTATCAGATATTTAGAATATCATATATAACAATATATCTACTTCTACCTTAATCTCTCAAGCAAGCCCTTGCTCCTATCTACCTTGATTTTAGCTACTCGGAATGCCCAGCCAGATGTTTACATTATATATTAGCTTGTGAGGTCATCAGGCTCTTCCTTGTCCCCAGGCAACTTAGTAATTCAGGAGTTCTTGTACTATGTATGGTATCAATATTCAAAGGGAATTTCTTTGTAATTCCGTGCAACCTTCAATGTTCTTACTAGTCCCCAAGATCAATAGTTTTTGTTCATGTCTCCTTGTATTAACTAAAATTAATGATTTAAAAGCTGGTGCTTACACTTTCCATGGACCCTCTTCCAGAATGTGTTTCCAAATCTAGCTTTCTCAGATTAAGCATTCTCCTTGAACCTCTAATTTGATTCTTGAACCTTGACCAACTGATAGAGGTGAATCCATACTTGGAGCTTTGGGCTGTCTTTACCAATTTTACCTCCTTTATTATTTCTTAAATCATTCTAGGAAATTTTGATTTTTTAATAAAAAGGTAAATATTTTATAAATAAATAAATACACACCCACATATATATGCTGCTGAAGGAGGAGGAAAAAAAAAGAAGAGGGAAAAGAAGAAGCATGCATGCTTTCAAATTCAAAACATTAGAAATGAGAAACCTTAATTTTGGAAGATAATACATTCATCTTTGGACTGCGATTAAGAAAAAGCAGCATCACTTAAATAATATTACTAATCTCTTTTCCTAAATTTAGTTTCATTTAGATCCTACTTCATTTACAGTTCATCCATAGCTTGACCCTCTAAATAACCCAGCCCAAGAAATTATTCTCTTGATGGGAAGACTTTTGTCTATTAAAGTAATGCTTCCCGATCATTCAGAAGTATATTCCAAATTACTAAGTATTAAATGAGCTATTTTTCTCTTAAATTAGAGCTTTGTTTTAACTGTATTATTCCTCCTACTCACAGAAGAAATAGTATATATTATTTAACAGAGCCTAAGGAATTGTTGTATAAACATAGACTAAATATATTTGAGTTAGATGGGAAATTAGAAACAAAGACATTTATTCGGACTTCAGAAGCATGCCTTTTCTGTGTTAGGATCAAACCCTTTTCCCTACATTTCCTCACAGATATGTATCTCATCTATTTCTGAGATGGGATAAGTAGTTGACAAGGACAAAAAGGAAAAGTGTTTAAAAGTCATGAGAAAAATCCACAGCACCCCTAACAGTGTAGAAATGTCTGTTATTGGAATGGGTATGTGGTTATCTTCTGTTACTATAGAATGGACATTCCTTCTCTCCCAACCTTCACAGAAATTAAACAAAGGACTTTTGCTTTGATGATAAGTAAAGGATTGTAAACATAAGAAATTAAATTTGGCAAGGACTCTTTTTATTGTGGGGAATTTGGGGCTTTGCTGGCATACTAGACTTTGGAACTCCTTTATGCTTTGGAGACTCTGTTGACCTCACTCCTCAAGGCAGGCAGGAAAGGACATGATAATTAAAGGAAGAAGTATGGTTCAAAACTTGTATGTTCCTTATGCTTTACTCTTGAGAATGTATGAATGATAGCCAAACCACTGGAAAGTGGGAAGAAAAGACTTTATTTCAAAGACAACCTTAATTTTTCTGGGCTGTTACTCATGAATTACCATTTAGTCTATTTTTAAACACATAATATTTGTCTTATGAAATATTTAAGGAGAAAACTTGAATACTATCCACAGAATAAAATATTAGCCATAATGAACAGGGGAGTTCATTCCTGATGTTTCTTTATTTTTAGTTATTCTAGAAACTCATAGATTATAATCCCATGCCTTAACAGAAAGCAGTGCTCGCAAGAGTACTGCCAGTTGATGGCCTGGTTACATTTGAAAATCACATTCAATTTTCTCTAGTATACTATAATTTAAGAGAATTAAAATCCCACCTCAGTGAAAATAAATTCCCTAAATTCTTTAAGAAAACAGAGAAGTAGACATAATAATTTTCAGAAACACAGTCACAAAAACTTAAGAAACATTTGATTCAAAAAATAAAAGCCACATCACATGTAAAACTTATTATGAATCCTTCATGCTAATCATTGTAATTATGTACTAACAATACTTGAAAATATGTGAGGAATTCCAGGAAGCTGGAAAGATAGCTACAACCATCTCCTCGTTATTCCTTTGGCTTGTTTGTTTGTTTTTCTTTTAAAACATGTCCTTCTTTTGTATGGTTCTTATTCTCATTTCTTTTTAGTACATATGCAATCCCATTTTTCTATGCATGCACACATACATTATTCAGGGTCCCAGAAAACCCAAAGGGCACACGCTAAGGATAATTCAGAGAAGAGCTAATAAAAGGATTATTTTCAAAGGTGTGACCATGCAGACACCACATTAGGTAGTATTGTACCCAAAAGCTAGTAACACCGGATTTCTTTAAGACCCCTGGTCCTGAAGAGATGAAGCTAGGGATATTAGTTATTTGGCAAGTTAAGACAAGATGCAGGGACTTCCCTGGTAGCGCAGTGGTTAAGAATCCACCTGCCAATGCAGGGGATACGGGTTTGAGCCCTGGTCTGGGAAGATCCCACATACTGCGGAGAAATTAAGCCTGTGCGCCACAACTACTGAGCCTGCACTCTATAGCCTGCGAGCCACAAATACTGAAGCCCGCATGCCACAACTACTGAAGCCCGCGTACCTAGAGCCCGTGCTCCTCAACAAGAGAAGCTACCGCAATGAGAAGCCCGTGCAGCTCAACAAAGAGTAGCCCCCGCTCACCGCAACTAGAGAAAGGCCGCGTGCAGCACCAAAGACCCAACGCAGTCAAAAAAAAGACAAGATGCATTACTACACTGCAAAAACAAAAATGGTTTGAAGGAGAGGATCATTTGACAAGAGCTAAAACTTTTCATCAAGAGGGATACTAACGGACTGAAGCAGACCTACAAGGATAGAGCTGGAGTAATCATTGTTCTGAATTAACTCTCCTATCTCCCTCCTGTCTCCTCTCAGGACTTCTTTTTGCCAAACCCATCATGAAACCTAGGAATGAGGAATCCTGTTGTAGCCCATACATTTCAGCCTTTCAGGATACAGAGAGGGGAATAGAGAAACAGAGAGTGTATCTTCAAGGGCAGATAAGAGACATCCAGTGTATGTAGGTATGTTTGTGTCAGCTGGTATATTTCTTCCTGGAATCCTTCCACTTTTTAACCAAGCAGAACAAGTATTTTAAAACTATGTAGAAGGAGAAGAAGAAAAAACAATTTGGGTTTAGACATGAATTATGGGCCAAGCACCATATCAAGCCCTTTACAAATGAAATAAATAATAATATTCACATTTCACTTAAGGAAATAGGACAGAGAAAGTAAATAGCTTGCTCTGGATCATAAAGCTAGTTAGGAGTAGAAATTCAATTCCAATCCATATCTAATTTTAAAATACTTGCTTTTAAACACTATATGATAAAGCTCTGTTCTTTGCAGCATCCCTTGTGAATCTATCCTCTGTAATTTCCTGAGTCTAAGATAATCTCTTCCTGCTTCGGGCAAACATTGTCTTTATTTTTATGTGCATCTTATGGCACTTATTTGGGTCACTTTTATATAAATTAAATGATGTACCTTCCTCTTATTCCTGGTGCATAGTGGAGTCCTGGAGGGCAAGGCTCCAGACATGACCTCACAAGCAAGGCTGAACATGGTGTGCTTCTGTACCAGCTTTTGAAGAATTGCGAGGGTAGATAATAAGGGGCAGATAATGAGTGGTTAATTAACTTTCCCAAGCTCATATTGTTATCACATGACGGGAGAGCATTACAAGACAGCTAATCTGGTCGAGAAACTACACTTCACCATATACCATCCTATCTCCTAGTACAGAATACATACAAGGCCAATAAGCAGAGGATGAGAGTGTTGGAAAAGTCAAGCTACTTAATATTTATAGTGGATTTCACTATTTGATACTGAATAGCTTCAGAAACACACACTTATCCTAAAAAAGTAAGGGTGAGTTCATAAGTTTGTGCTTTGAGAGGTCATGGATTTACTTGGTCCACTGGAATTGTCTTAGTTCAAGCTGCTATAACAAAATACCACGAACGGGTGGCTTACAAACAACAGAAATTTATTTATCACAATTTCTGTAGGCTGGACGTCTGAGATCAGGGTGCCAGCATGGTTGGTTTCTGGTACGAGCCAGAGACCTCTACCACGTTGCAGACTGAAAGATTCTCATTGTGTCTTCACATTGTGGAGAGAGAGCAGGTCAACTCTTTGAACTCTTGTAAGGGCATTAGTACCATTTATGAGGGCACCACCTTTATGACCTAGTTACATTCCAAAGGTCTTACCTCCAAATACCATCACATTGGAGGTTAGATTTCAACATACGGATTTGGGGGGTGGGGGACATAAACATTTAGTCCATGACAGGAACCAAGTGTTGGTCACTTGCAACAGAGAAGACAAATAGATAAATCCTAAAATAACTGCATTTGCATAAACAGTATTTTAGCTTGAATACAAAAAATTTCTCATAAGAAGAAATGACTTTCTGTCTTGAAAAAGTAAATGCATGTTCTCATTAGCAGTCCATTTTAGGGGCCAGTCCTGATGGAAATGTTCCTCAGTTGAGTCTGCTCCATTGAGGTAGATGGTACAGGAAACAAAGTTCTGCTATGGCTCTGAAATAGATTATGGATTATTCAATACAGGGGCTGATTCCTTTTTTCTTTTGATTTTTATTTTATATTGGAGAATAGGTGATTAACAATGTTGTGTTAGCTTCAGGTATACAACAAAGTGATTCAGTTATATATATACTTGTATCTATTCTTTTTCAAATTATTTTCATGTTGAGGTTATTGCAGAATTTTGAGCAGAGATTCCTGTGCTGTACAGTAGGTCCTTGTTGGTTATATATTGTAAATACAGCAGTGTGTATGGGTCAATCCCAAAATCCCAATCTATCCCTCCCCCCACCCTTCCCCCAGTAGCCATAAATTCTTTCTCTGAGTCTGTTTCTGTTTTGTAAATAAGTTCATTTGTATCATTTTTTTGATTATACATATGTGATATCATATGATATTTGTTTTTCTCTGTCTAACTTGGTATGATAATTTCCAGGTCCATCCCTGTTCCTGCAAAGGGAATTATTTCATTCTTTTTAATGGCTGAGTATTATTCCATTGTATGTATGTATCACATCTTCTTTATCCATTCATCTGTCGATTGACTGCTTCCATGTCTTGGCTGTTGTGAACAGCGCTGCAGTGAATATTGGGGTGCATGTATCCTTTCAAACCATGTTTTTCTCCAGATATATGCCCAGGAGTGGGATTGCTGGATCATATGGTAGCTCTATTTTTAGTTTTTTCGGGAACTTGCATACTGTTCTCCATAGTGGGTGTATCAATTTACATTTCCAAAAACAGCGTAGGAGGGTTCCCTTTTCTTCACACCCTTTCCAGGATTTAATGTTTGTAGGTTTTTTGATGATGGCCATTCTGACTGGTGTGAGGTGATATTGTAGTTTTGTTTTGCATTTCTCTAATAATAAGCAATGTTGAGCATCTTTTCTTGTGCCTCTCAGCCATCTGTATGTCTTCTTTGGAGAAATGTCTAGTTAGAACTTCTGCCCATGTTTTGATTGGATTGTTTGTTGTTTTGATATTGAACCACATGAGCTGTTTGTAAATTTTGGAGACTAATCACTTGTCAGTCACATCATTTGCAAATATTTTCTCCCATTCGGTGGGTTGTCTTTTTGTTTTGTTTATGGTTGCCTTTGCTGTGCAAAAGCTTTTGAATTTAATTAGGTCCCATTTGTTTATTTTTGTTTTTATTTCCATTTCTCTAGGAAATAGATTGAAAAACATATTGCTGCGATTTATGTCAAAGAGTGTTCTGCCAGTATTTTCCTCTAAAAGTTTTATAGTATCTGGTCTTAAATTTAGGTCTTTTTGCTGTGGTGTTAAAGAATGTTCTAATTTCATTTTTTTTACATGTAGCTGTCCAGTTTTCCCAACACGATTAATTTTTTTGTCTTTTTTTAACATCTTTATTAGAGTATAATTGCTTTAAAATGGTGTGTCAGTTTCTGCTTTATCACAAAGTGAATCAGTTATATGTCCCCATATCTCTTCCCTTTTGCATCTCCCTCCCTATCCCACCCCTCTAGGTGCTCACAAAGCACCGAGTTGATCTCCCTGTATATGTGGCTGCTTCCCACTAGCTATCTATTTTACGTTTGGTAGTGGATATATGTCCATGCCACTCTCTCACTTTGTCGCAGCTTACCCTTCCCCCTCCCTGTATCCTCAGGTCCATTCTCTAGTAGGTCTGCATCTTTATTCCCGTCTTGCCCCTAGGTTCTTCTGACCATTTTCTTTTTTTCTTTTTTTTTAGATTCCATATATATATGTTAGCATACAGTATTTGTTTTTCTCTTTCTGACTGACTTCACTCTGTATGACAGTCTCTAGATCCATCCATGTCTCTACAAATGACTCAATTTTGTTCCTTTTTATGGCTGAGTAATATTCCATTGTATATATGTACCACATCTTCTGTATCCATTCATCTGTCAGTGGGCATTTAGGCTGCTTCCATGTCCTGGCTATTGTAAATAGAGCTGCAGTGAATATTGTGGTACATGACTCTTTTTGAATTATGGTTTTCTCAGGGTATATGCCCAGTAGTGGGATTGCTTGGTCATATGGTAGTTCTATTTTTAGTTTTTTAAGACCCTCCATACTGTTCTCCATAGTGGCTGTACAAATTGACATTCCCACCTACAGTACAAGAGGGTTCCCTTTTCTCCACACCCTCTCCAGCATTTATTGTTTTTAGATTTTTTGATGATGGCCATTCTGACTGGTGTGAGATGATATCTCATTGTAGTTTTTTTTCTTTTTGTTTTTTTTTAAGATGTTGGGGGTAGGAGTTTATTAATTAATTTATTTTTATTTTTGGCTGTGTTGGGTCTTCGTTTCTGTGCAAGGACTTTCTCTAGTTGTGGCAAGCGGGGGCCACTTTTCATCGCAGTGCACGGGCCTCTCAATATCGCAGCCTCTCTTGTTGCGGAGCACAGGCTCCAAACGCGCAGGCTCAGTAGTTGTGGCTCACGGGCCTAGTTGCTCCATGGCATGTGGGATCCTCCCAGACCAGGGCTCAAACCCGTGTCTCCTGCATTAGCAGGCAGATTCTCAACCACTGCGCCACCAGGGAAGCCCCTCATTGTAGTTTTTTTTTTTTTTTTTTTTTGCAGTACGCGGGCCTCTCCTTGTTGTGGCCTCTCCCGTTGTGGAGCACAGGCTCTGGACACACAGGCTCAGCGGCCATGGCTCACGGGCCCAGCCGCTCCACGGCATGTGGAATCTTCCCGGACTGGGTCACGAACCCATGTCCCCTGCATCGCAGGTGGGCTGTCAATCACTGTGCCACCAGGGAAGCCCTACCATACTGTTTTAATGACTGTAGCTTTATAGTATAGCCTGAAGTCATGCAGCCTGATTCCTCCAGCTCCGTTTTTCTTTCTCAAGATTCCTTTGGCTATTTGGGATCTTTTGTATCTCTATACCAATTTTAAAATTATTTGTTCTAATTCTGTGAAAATGCCATTCATAATTTGATAGGGATTGCATTGAATCTGTAGATTGCCTCAGGTAATATAGTCATTTTGACATTGATTCTTCCAATATAAGAACATGGTATATCTTTCCATCTGTTTGTGTCATCTTCAATTTCTTTCATCATTATCTTATAGTTTTGGGGGTACAGTTCTTTTGTCTCCTTAGGTAGATTTATTGCTAGGTATTTTATTCTCTTTGATGTGATGCTAAATGGCATTGTCTCTTTAATTTCTTTTTCTGATTTTTTCCTTGTTAGTGTATAATAGTGCGATAGATTTCCATGTATTAATTTTGTGACCTAGAACTTTACTGAATTAACTGATGAGCTCTAGTCGTTTTCTGGCAACATCTTTAGGATTTTCTATGTATAGTATCATGTCATCTGCAAATAGTGACAGTTTTACTTCTTTTCCAATTTGGATTCCTTTTATTTCTTTTTCTTCTCTGATTACCAAGGCTAGGACTTCCAAAACTATGTTGACTAAAACTGGCACAAGTGGACATCCTTGTCTTGTTCCTGATCTTAGAGGAAAGGCTTTCAGCTTTTCACCATTGAGTATGATGTTAGCTGTAGGTTTGTCAAGTATGGTCTTTATTATGTTGAGGTGGGTTCCCTCTATGCCCATTTTCTGTAGAGTTTTTTTTATCATAAATAGATGTTGAATTTTGTCAAAAGGTTTTTCTGCATCTATTGAGAAGTTCATATGGTTTTTATTCTTCAGTTTGTTGATGTGTGGTGTATCACACTGATTGATTTGCAGATATGGAAAAATCCTTGCATCCCTGGGATAAATCCTACTTGATCATGGTGTATGATCCTTTTAATGTATTGTTGGATTCAGATTGCTAATATTTTGTTGAGGATTTTTGTGTCTATGTTTGTCAGTAATATTGGCCTGTAAATTTCTTTTTTATGGTATCTTTGTCTGGTTTTGGTATCAGGGTGTTGGTGGCCTCATAGAATGAGTTTGGGAGTGTTCCTTCTTCTGCAATTTTTGGAATTGTTTGAGAAAGATAAGTGTTAACTGTTCTCTAAATGTTGGATAGAATTCACCTGTGGAGCAATCTGATCCTGGACTTTTGTTTGTTGGGGTTTTTTTAATCACAGTTTCATTACTTGTGATTTGTCCGTTCATATTTTCTATTTCTTCCTGCTTCAGTATTGGGAGATTGTACCTTTCTAAGAATTTCTCCATTTCTTCCAGTTTGTCCATTTTATTGGCATATAGTTGCTTGTAGTAGTCTCTTATGCTCCTTTGTATTTCTGTGGTGTCAGTTGTAACTTCTCCTTTTCATTTTTAATTTTATTGATTCGAGCCCTCTCCCTTTTTTTCTTGATGAGTGTGGCTAAAGGTTTATCAATTTTGTTTATCTTTTCAGAGAACACAGCTTTTAGTTTCATTGATCTTTTCTATTGTTTTCTTCATCTCTATTTCATTTATTTCTGCTCTGACCTTTATGATTTCCTTCCACCTACTAACTTTGGGTTTTGATTGTTCTTATTTCTCTAGTTGCTTTAGTTGTAAGTTTAAGTGGGTTTTGTGATTGTTCCTGTTTCCTGAGGTAAGATTGTATTGCTATAAACTTCCCTCTTAGAACTGCTTTTGCCACATCCCATAGGTTTTGGATCATCATGCTTTTGTTTTTATTTGTAGGTAATTTTTTTTATTTCCTCTTTGGGTTCTTCAGTGATCCACCGGTTGTTTAGTAGTATGTTGCTTAGCCTCCATGTGTTCTTGTTTTTTACAGTTTTCTTTTCTTATAGTCGATTTCTAATTTCATAGCATTGTGGTCAGAAAAGATGCTTGATAAAATTTCAATTTTCTTTGTGGCCTAGCATGTGATCAGTCTAGGAGAATGTTCCATGTGCACTTGAGAAGAATGTGTATTCTGCTGCTTTTGGATGGAATGCTCTATAAATATCATAGGTCCATCTCATCTGATGTGTCATTTAAGGGCTGTGTTATCTTATTGATTTTCTGTCTGGATGATCTGTCCATTGATGAAAGTGGGGTGTCAAAGTCCCCCACTGTTCTTGTGTTACTGTCAGTTTCTCCCTTTATGGCTGTTAGCTTTTACCTTATTTATTGAGGTACTCCTATCTTGGGTGCATATATATTTACAATTGTTATATCTTCTTCTTGGATTGATCCCTCGATCATTATGTAGTGTCCTTCTTTGTCTCTTGTAACAGTCTTTATTTTAAAATGCATTTTGTCTGATATGAGAATTGCTACTCCAGCTTTCTTTTGATTTCCATCCTTCTTTGTCTCTTATAACAGTCTTTATTTTAAAATCTATTTTGTCTGATATGAGAATTGCTACTCCAGCTTTCTTTTGATTTCCATTTTCATGGAATACTTTTTTCCATCCCCTTACTTTCAGTGTATGTGTCCCTTTATCTGAATTGTTTCTTGTAGACAGTGTATATATGAGTCTTTTTTTTGTATTCATTCAGCCAGTCTATGTCTTTTGGTTGGTGAATTTAATCAGTTTATGTTTAAGGTAATTATCAATATGTATGTTCTCACTGCCATTTGGTTAATTGTTTTGGATTTGTTTTTGTAGGTCTTTTTTCTTCCCTTTCTCTTTTATTCTCTTGTAACTAAATTTACTGTTGTGTTTGGATTCCTTTTTCTTTTTTGCATGTGCATCTATTGTAGATTTTTGGTTTGCAGTTACCATGAGGTTTGGATATAGCAACATATATGTAAACAACATTTTTTTTTAATATCTTTATTGGAGTATAATTGTTTTACAATGGTGTGTTAGTTTCTGCTTTATAACAAAGTTAAACAACATTGTTTTGAGTTGCTGGTCTTCTAATTTCAAATGCATTTCCAGTATCCTGCATTTGTGCTCTTGTCTTCTCACAGTTGCTGGTTTTGATATCACATTTGTGTGCAGATGATTTCCTAACTTTACGTATGTTTGCATTTACCAGTGAGCTTTTCCATTCACAATTTTGTTTTAAGTTGTGACCTTTTCTTTTCTGCTTAGAGGAGTTCCTTTAGCATTTGTTGCAAAGCTGGTCTGGTGGTCTTGAATTCTTTTAGCTTTTGTCTGTAAATCTTTTGACTTCTCCGTCGAATCTATTATAAATGAGAGCCTTGCTGGGTAGAGTATTCTGGGTTGCAAGTTCTTTCCTTTCATCACTTTAAATGTATCGTGCCACTCCCTTCTGGCCTGCAGAGTTTCTGCTGAGGAATCAGCTGATAACCTTACAGGAATTTCATTATATATGATTTGTTGCTTTTCCCTTGTTGCATTTAGTGTTTTTGGTCTTTCATTTTTGTCAGTTTGATTACTATATATCTTGGCATGTACCTCCTTGGGTTTATCCTACCTGGGACTCTCTGTGCTTCCTGGATTTGATTCCTTCTAGTATATTTTTCATTTCAGTTATTGTATTGTTCATCTCTGTTTGTTTCTTTTTTAGTTTTTCTAGGTCTTCGTTAAACATTTCTTGCATCTTCTAGATCTGTGCCTCCATTCTTTTTCTGGGATCTTAGATCATCTTCACTGTCATAGCTCTGAATTCTTTTTCTGGTAGACTTGACTATCTCCACTTCACTTAGTTGTTCTTTTCGAGTTTTATCTTGTTCTTTAATCTGTGATATATTCCTCTGCTGTCTCATTTTGTCTAACTTCCTGTGATTGTGGTTTCTATTCTGCAGGCTTCAGGATTGTACTTCTTCTTGCTTCTGCTGTCTGTCTTCTGGTGGATGAGGCAGTCTAAGAGGCTTGTGCAAGCTTCCTGATGGGAGGGAGTGGTTCTTGCCCACTGGTGGATGGAACTGGGTCTTGTCCCTCTGGTGGGCAAGGCCGTATCAGGCGGTGTGTTTAGTGGGCAGCTGTGTAGTCAGGAAGACTTTAAGCACCCTATGTGCTGATGGATGGGGCTGTGTTCCTGTCCTGTTGTTTGTTCAGCCTGAGGAATCCCAGCACTGGAGCCTACAGGCTGTTGGGTGGGGCTAGGTCTTGAGAAAACAGACTCCAGGAGGTCTTACACCAATGAGTACTCCCAAGAACTGCCATTGCCAGTGTCTTTGTCCCTGCAGAAAGCCACAGCCACCACCTGCTTCCTCAGGAGACTGTCCAATACTAGCAGGTAAGTCTGGCCCAGTCTCTTATGAGGTCACTGCTTTTTTCCCCTGCATCCTGATGCACACAAGACCTTGTGTGTGCCCTCCAAGAATGGAGTTGCTGTTTCTCCCAGTCCTGTGGAATTCCTGCAAACAAAACCTGGTAGCCTTCAAAGCCAGATTCTCTGGGGTCTCCTCCTCCCATTGCCAGACCTCCAGGCTGGGAAGATTGAGCTGGGGCTCAGGACTTTCACTTCTGTATCAGAACTTCTGTGGTATAATTGTTTTCCAGTTTGTGGGTCACCCACCCGGTGGGTTTGGTATTTGATTTTATCATGATTGCACCACTTCTACCACCTTGTTGTGGCTTCTTCTTTTTCTTTGGATGTAGGATATCTTTTTTGATAGGTTTCAGCATTTTTTTCCGATGGCTGTTTTGCAGTTAATTGTGATTTTGGTGTTTTCGTAAGAAGAGGTGAGGTCACATCCTGCTGCTCTGCCATCTTGAGCTAATCTCCGTCATTCTTTTTTCTTAAATTCCCATCCCTTCAGCCAAAAATATTTATTAAATGTCATGTGCCATGCACTGAGCTACATGATAACAACAAGTTAAATATTTCAGGAACTGAATGTCATTTGTTATGGGTGGAACATAGAGCCTACATGTGTAATGAGAGGAGAGCATCTGAAGAGGTAGAAAATGGAAAGATGATTATGAATTTTGAAAGTCCTACCATCTTGTTGAAACTTTATTCTGTAGACAATGGGAAATTGTATTATTACATTTTTAAGTCTTAAGTTAATATGGTCAGATTTTCATTTTAGAAATGTCACCTCAGCTGCAGTGAATTGAAATGGGTGATATTTGCAACAGGAAGATCAATTTTGGAAGTTTATAAAATAATCCAAGTATGAAGTAAAAATGATACATGAGCCAAAAAGGATGTGCAGGATTGAAACGTTGTAGTGAGGCTGGGTGATATTAGAATATGAAGCTGTGACATTTAGAAAAATTATTCATGTCTTTCTTTAGCTTTTTCAGGTAGAATTTACTCAATTGCTCTATTAATTAGAATATATTTGTTTGCCTCCTTGTGTTATCAAAAATATTACCTCTGACCACTAAATGATGCAAAGATTCCTAGCTATATATTCTTTAGTCCGTATGCTGAGAAAATGTTAGTAAAAACAATAGTGTAATGTTCTATTTGACATTATTTGACATACTCTGTTCAGACACAGTTCCAGAACCCAAGAGACCATCCAAGCCCCACTGGAGAGAAATTTAATCCCTGTATTCTGTGTTCTGAAGACACCTCATGCATATACTCTTAGTATAGTTCTTATCATATTGTACTATTATTCATGTTTCTGTTGTCCTCTGCTGAAGCATAGCTTTTCTAATATTAAGATTCAGTAGGGCATATCTTTATCTTAATCTGGACTTTGAAATCACATAATCATAGTCTGAATATTTGCTCACAGATTAACTTCCCTGTGTCTCAGTTCAGTTCTAAATGAGGATAACAATGCCTTCCACTATGTTGTGGGTGAAGTTAAGTAATGTATGTCAAGGTCTAAGCAAACTACCTAATACCGTGCAATTAATTATTAGGTTAGAATAATTGCTATTGCCTTTTTTTTGCACACTGTATTGAAACATATAATGAATATTTTGACAAGTGAATAGTAATAGCTAAACTGTTAACAACAAATGCCACACACAAATCTAATCAGTTAACATGAATTGACTCATTTAATTCCTACAGCAAACCTAGATGTTACATCTGTTATTATGGCAGTTTTGCAGATGACTAAACTGAGACCAAGAATGATCATATAACTTGCCCAAGGTTTACATAGCCTGTTAGTGGCAGAGCAAGGGTTAGAAACATGCTATTTATTGACTCTCCAGATGGAGGAATGAATGAATCCCCTTCCTTCTTTTCCCCATGGCTCCTAAAATTAAAAAAAAAAAAAAATCCTTACTATCAAAAAACAAAACAAAAAGAAAATCGTATCATTCATGCACAAATGAGGTAAAAAATGAGCTTATTTCACTCAATGAAGCATTCTTTCACCAAGCTCTATGCCTGCTACATGGTAATCCTAATGAACTATTGGATGAATGAGTGCCTATTTATAATTCATACATACAACGAATTCTTTTTTAATTGTTTTGAATGATAATTATAAACAACAGCAGCAACAACAACAAAATCAAACCATCTGTCAAAGGATGTGATTAAGTGTTATGAACTGACACTAGCATGAGGGTTGGGAAGAGAATGAAAATGTAGCACAAGAAATACATCTATCCTGCCCCTGTGGGTATTTGTCTTATTTCCAGATCTGCCACGTAGATCCAGATACAGTAAAATATTCATATTCCAGAATGTCCAGGCCAAGCACTCAGCATCACTACCTTCCTTTGGAAGAACAAATGGTGAAATATTTATCAGAATTTGTATATAACTGTGAATTTTTAGCAATAGGAAAGAAATTAATTATTGGTTTAACGTAAAACCTCAATTTTCCTTACATATACTTGTATTTTTCCAATAGTGACAGTTGCTATTATTTTTGAGCCAAGAAAACAAAGAATGATGAGTTGTATCTATTCTTCTCTCCACTTTATGAATCCAGTTAAGATTATTAACAGAATCTATGTCTGAGCACACATTCAAACTGTGTGAGAATTAGGAACTGGCAGGACCCAAATTTCCAACTTGTTAGAAATCAGTATTCAGGGCAGGAACATTCTAAGCCTCTTTAAGAGATACAGACAGAAAATAATGTTTAGTTTATGACACTTAGACATAAAAGAGATTGCATCGTGTACTGATTATGTTGCTGTTTCCAGGATCCAGTGTTTTTCTGCTAGTGTCTTTATTCTGAAAGGTTAAAACAATATTAGTACATTTTACTTTAGACTCCAGAACCTCTGTTTATCTGGAATCTAGGCAAACAGCTCAATTTTTATTGTCAATAAATATTCATTGTCCAATTTTCTCAAAATTTGAGGACATCGATTTTTTTTTCAATTTATTTATTGACAGTTTCCTTCTTTAATGAACAGAGTGAAAAAGGTATTTTCCATTCATGCTTTGCTCCTATCATTCACTACATGGAACGTACAAGAAGTAGAATTCTAATTCATAATCAATCTTAGCTGGACAGCTTTTTAGTCTAACTGATGCTCTGCAGGCTGAATTGTAAATACTAGTGATCTCTGACTTGAAATAAAATTGAGCAACATTAAGTGACCAAGCATTTTCAAAGAACTTGGCCTAGTTTAAAAGCTGTTTTCACTTTGACTTACTATCAAATTAACAAACACATTTGTCAAGGATATATGCAACATATGGCTACAAGAAAGTGAACATAGCTACTCATTTTCTCTCTCTTTTCTGGTGGCGGTAAGCTACAAATTTGATGATCATTGCAGCCCTTGCAATGTTGGCATTGCAGCCTTTACAGGTCAGAGATGATCAGAAGTGTGGTCTTGCCACCTTTCACATTAGACTATGAAAGATGCTGTGGTGGTCCTCAAATCTAACTACTGCCACCTATGGCCACTTCCTGCAGCATCAAAGGCTATTTCTGTTTTCTGTTTCTTTCCCTAACATTGGACCTAGAGTAAACCTGGACACAGCCAACACTGTGCCAGTGGTCTACATCTTGTCCACTTCATATGTGGATTTACTATATAACCAACTGTATGTAAGGGATTCTGTGATCAGGACACCCAGTCTATTTTCCTTAAGGAAGTATTTAAAGCAAAGTGTGATTTCACAATGAGGTATAGAGGAAAGTGTATGGGTTACAAATCAGAAGACAGCTCTGCTCCTTGCTAACCATGTATTTTGGACAAGTTAATTAGCCTCTCAGAGCTGCAGGTTTTTCTACAATGGGAATAAGCATAAAGCCTATTCTGTATTTTGGGATTCTGGGAAAGATATATGTCATCACTAGCATAAGTGAAGCACTTTATAAATTCCAAAATCTTTTATTTATGCTAGGTTTGTTATTATTGTTTCAGTGAAAGTAAATAGCTTAGTCCCTGGTGGCGCGGTGGTTAAGAATCCACCTGCCAATGCAGGGGACACGCGTTCGATCCCTGGCCCAGGAAGATCCTACATGCTGCAGAGCAACTAAGCCCGTTTGCCATAACTACTGAGGCTGCGCTCTAGAGCCTGTGAGCCACAACTACTGAAGCCCATGTGCCTAGAGCCCGTGCTCTGCAACAAGAGAAGCCACTGCAATGAGAAGCCCACGCACTGCAACAAAGAGTAGCCCCCAGTCACTGCAACTAGAGAAAGCCCGTGCACAGCAACAAAGACCCAACACAGCCATAAATAAATAAATAAAAATTTTTAAAAAGACGTAAGTATCATTTCTTCCTCTAAGATTACAAAGGAAATTTAACAAGATTCCCAGATTTAGCAGACATTGCCAGACATATCCATCTTAACCCATCCCCACCTTTTTAAATTAGGCTAGATTTTTTTAGAGCAATTCGAAGTTTACAGAAATCTTGAGCAGAAAGTACAGAAATTGCCATGTATTCTCTCTCCTCCCTTCCAAAATTCCCTTTAGTATTAACATCTTGCATTGGTGTGGTATGTTTGTTATAACTGATGAATTAGTATTGATACATTAGTATTAACTAAAGTCTATAGTTTACATTTGGTTTCATTCATTTTTGTTGTACATTTCTTTGGGTTTTGCCAAATGTATAATTTAATGTATCTACCATTACAATATTATACAGAATAATTTAATTGCCCTAAAAATCTGTACCCCACATATTTGTCTTTGTCTATAACTCTTTCTCTTCATTTGTATTTAAGGTACTTCCATGTACCTTTGAGGCTTGTTAGCTCATTTCTTTTAATCATTGAGTAATATTCAGTTGCATGGATGTACCACATTTCATTTATCCATTCACCTATTGAAAGATATCTAGGTTGCTTCCAAAATTTGGCCAACTATGAATAAAGCAATAAGCAATCATGTTTGAGCTTTTATGTAAACATAAGTTTTCAACTCATTCGAGTAAATACCTAGGAGTACAATTACTTGATTGTATAGTAAGACTATGTTTAGGTTTATTAGGAACTGCCAAACTGTCTTTTAAATAAAGTGGATATATCATTTCAGATTCATACCAGCAGTAAATGAAAGTAGCTTTTACCTCACAACCTTGCCAGCACTGGTGTTGTCAGTGTTTTCGATTTTGGCCATTCTAATATGTGTGGAGTGGTATCTTATTGTTATTTTAATTTATAATTCTTTAATGACATATGATATTGAACATTTCATATGCTTATTTGGCAGGTGTTTATCTGGTTTGTTGATGTGTCTGTTCAGAACTTTGCCCACTTTTTAATGAGGTTTTTTCTTTTTCTTATTGTTGAATTTTAGAAGTTATTTTCATATTTGGAAATGAGTCCTTTATCAGATATGTGATAAAGACGTTTTAGATAAAGACATTTTATCAGATAAAAATAGACATTTTTCCCAGGCTGTGTCTTGTTTCTTCACTCTCTTGCCGGTGTCTTTTACCGCACAGGTTTTTTCCCAGTTTTATTGAGAAATAATTGACATGAATCACTGTGTTAGTTTAAGGACTAGAGCATGATGGTTTGATTTACATGTATTGTGAAATGATTACCACAGTAGGTTTAGTTAACATCCAGCTTCTCATACAGGTACAATAAAAAGCAAAGAAAGAATAAAAGGAAAAAAAAATTCTCCCTGTGTTGAGAAATCTTAGATTTCCCTCTCTTAACAACTTTCCTGTATATCAGACAGCAGTGTTAGCTGTAGTCATCGTGTTGTACATAAGCTCCCTAGCACTTATTTATCTTATAACTGGAAGTTTGCACCTTTTGACCACCTTCCTCTAATTACTCCTACCCCTGCTCTCCGCCTCTAGCAACCACAAATCTACTCTTTTTCTATGGATATTTGGCTTTTCATTTTTATTTTTCAGATTCCACATATGTGACATCATACAGTATTTGTCTTTCTCTGACTAATTTAACTTAGCCTAATGTCTTCAAGATCCATCCATGTTGTCACAAATAGCAAGGTTTCCTCCTTTTTATAGCTGAATAATACTCCATGTATATTTTTATATCACAGCTTCTTTATCAATTCATCCATCAATGCACACTTTGATTGTTTCCCTGTCTTGACTATTGTAAATAATGCTGCTATGAACATGAGGGTGCAGATATATTTTCAAGTCAATGTTTTCATTTCCCTTGGACATATTCTGAGAGGTGAAATTGCTGGATTATATTGTAGTTCTATTTATTTTTTTGAGGATCCTCCATAGTGTTTTTCATAGTGGCTGTACAATTTACAGTCCGACCAACAGTGCAAAAGGGTTCCCATTTCTCTGCGTCCACATTAGGATTTGTTATCTATTGTCTTTTTGATGACAGCCATTCTAACAGGCATAAGGTTATAGTTCTTTGTGGTTTTAATTTGCATTTCTTTAATGACTAGTGATGTTGAGCATCTTTTCATGTATCTGTTGGCCTTTTGTATATATTCTTTGAAGAAATGTCTGTTCAGGTTCTTTGTCCACTTAAAAATTTTTTTTTTGCTATTGTATGAATTTTTTATGTATTTTGGATATTAACTCCTTATCAGATATATGGTTTGCAAATACTTTGTCTCATTCCATGACTAGTCTCTTCACTTTGTTGATGGTTTCCTTTGCTGTGCAGAAGCTTTTTACTTTGATGTAGCCCCACTTGTTTATTTTTTATTTTGTTGCTTGTGCTTTAGGTGTTGTATCTTAAAAATTATTACCAAAGCCTAGGTCAAGAAGCTTTATTCCTATGTTTTCTTCTAGGATTTCCATGTTTTCAGGTCTTACATTTAAGTGTTTAATCCATTTTGAGTTAATATTTTGTGGGTGGTGTTAAGATATGGATGCTGTTTCATTCTTTGGATGTGAATATCCAGTTATCCCAGCACTATTATTGAAGGGACTGTCTTTTCTCCATGGAGTATTCTTGGCTTTCTTGTCAAATATTAGTTGACCGTATGTGCTTGGGTTTATTTCTGGCCCTTGATTTTGTTCCATTGGCTTACTCATTTGTTTTTATGCCAGTCCCATACTGATGACTATACTTTTTTTTTTTTTTTTTTTTTTGCGGTACGTGGGCCTCTCACTGTTGTGGCCTCTCCCGTTGCGGAGCACAGGCTCCGGATGCACAGGCTCAGTGGCCATGGCTCACGGGCCCAGCCACTCCGCAGCATGTGGGATCTTCCCGGACCAGGGCACGAACCCGTGTCCCCTGCATCGGCAGGCGGACTCTCAACCACTGCGCCACCAGGGAAGCCCAGCAAGCACAATTTTTAAATGCCAGAAAATTTGTATAATAGGCAGGTGCCCAGACTCAGTTGGACTTGCAAAAATAATTCCACAGGGCTAGAGAAATTATACAGTGGTTTGTCCCAGAACTTTCTGCCATTAATAAATTTTGTGTTAAATGCAACAGGGTAGAGACCTGATACTTAGACAAAATCTGTATGTCATTCAGAGAACCCACCCTGCCACCCTACATGGTTGTGTGTGTGTGTGTGTGTGTGTGTGTGTGTGTGTGTGTAGTACTAAGGGTTCAGATTATAATTCCCACAAGAGAAGGGCCAGTAACTTTTTAAGTAACAAAAAAAGTATCCTTTGATGAGAATCTGGCACCTTTTACAGTTGACTACCATAGCCTTGATGCAGGTGTTAGAAAGAATGCATAAAGAGGCCAGGAGAAATAACTACAGGAATACAGTGCAAATAATATTTTCCATTTTCTATGCACACAATACACAAAGTACTTTATGATATTAAATATTCCATCTGAACTCTTCTACTAGCAGATGTTTTCTTATACTGAAAGCATGCAATAGAGAAGAACTTTAATAATTGATACTTCTATTAGTAGTATGTTATTGCTGCTATTATCCCTATTAAAACTAATGCTATTTTTAAGAAAAAAATAATTTTAGTATAAACTTTACACAAAAATTTTAATTCAGAAACATCATCTTCAGTGTGCCTACATATGCACCCAAGCATTTTAGAGTCGTAGGCATAGAGTTCTTGTTTTTAATTCTTTTACATTTTATTCATAGATATTTAAAAAAATGTTTTGACACAACCTTAATTATTCCAAGTCTCAATATCCACAGCATATTTCATTTATTAACATTTTAATTTTCCAAGTTGTGGTTCTTATATTTACTTAAAAACTTAATATGTACAAAGTAACTTTTTTCCTTAGGTTGAATTATTTTTTAAGTTAAATTCTTAGGGAAAACATAACTGAATCAGTAGGTATGAGTATGTGTATATCTTATAACATTTCCATTTGTCTTTCCAAAAATGTTATTCAGAATAACAGAGATACAAGTAGTTTATAACTGTTTGTTCATTCAATATCTTACCACATTTGCTGCTAAGTTTTCCAGTATTTATTGATTTTTTTATAACATCTTTATTAGAGTATAATTACTTTACAATGGTGTGATAGTTTCTGGTGTATAAAAAAATGAATCAGCTATATGTATACATATAAACCCATATCCCCTTCCTCCTGGGTCTCGTCCTGCTTATCCTATCCCACCCCTCGAGTTGGTCACAAAGCACCAAGCTGATCTCCCTGTGCTATGCGGCTGCTTCCCACTAGCTATCTATTTGACATTTGGTAGTGTATATATGTCTATGCCACTCTCTCACTTTGTCCCAGCTTACCCTTCCCCCTCCCTGTGTCCTCAAGTCCATTCTCTATGCCTGTGTCTTTATTCCTGTCCTGCCCCTAGGTTCTTCGGAACCTTTTTTTTTTTTTTTTAGCCATTTTTTTGTGTTAGCATACATTATTTGTCTTTCTCCTTCTGACTTACTTCACTCTGTAGGACAGACTCTAGGTCCATCCACCTCACTAAATATAACTCAATTTCGTTTCTCTTTATGGCTGAGTAATACTCCGTTGTATATATGTGCCACATCTTCTTTATCCATTCATTTGTCGATGGACACTTAGGTTGCTTCCATGTCCTGGCTATTGTAAATAGATCTGCAGTGAACATTGTGGTACATGACTCTTTTTGTATTATCGTTTTCTCAGTGCATATGCTCCGTAGTGGGATTTCTGGGTTGTATGGTAGATCTATTTTTAGTTTTTTAAGGGACCTCCATACTGTTTTCCATATTGGCTGTATCAATTTACATCCACCAACAGTGCAAGAGGGTTCCCTTTTCTCCACACCCTCTCCAGCATTTATTGTTTCTAGATTTTTTGATGATGGCCATTCTGACCGGTGTGAGATGATACCTCATTGTAGTTTTGATTTGCATTTCTCTAATGATTAGTGATGTTGAGCATCCTTTCATGTGTTTGTTAGCAATCTGTATATCTTCTTTGAAGAAATGTCTGTTTATGTCTTCTGCCTATTTTTGGACTGGGTTTTCTTTTTTTTTTGGTATTGAGCTGCATGAGCTGCTTATATATTTTGGAGATTAATCCTTTGTCAGTGGCTTCGTTTGCAAATATTTTCTCCCATTCTGAGGGCTGTCTTTTCGTCTTATTTAAGGTTTCCTTTGTTGTGCAAAAGCTTTTAAGTTTCATTAGGTCCTATTTTTTTATTTTTGTTTTTATTTCCATTTCTCTAGGAGGTGGGTCAAAAAGGATCTTCCTGTGATTTATGTCATAGAGTGTTCTGCCTATATTTTCCTCTAAGAGTTTTTTAGTATCTGGCCTTACATTTAGGTCTGTAATCCATTTTGAGTTTACTTTTGTGTATGGTGTTAGGGAGCATACTAATTTCATTCTTTTCCATGTAGCTGTCCAGTTTTCCCAGCACCACTTATTGAACTGGCTGTCTTTTCTCCATTGTATACTCTTGCCTCCTTTATCAAAGATAAGGTGACCATATGTGCAGGGGTTTAATCTCCAGGCTTTCTATCCTATTCTAATGATCTATATTTCTGTTTTTGTGCAAGGGCCACATTGTCTTGATTACTGTAGTTGTGTTATATAGTCAAGTCAGGGAGGCTGATTCCTCCAGCTCCGTTTTTCTTTCTCCAGATTGCTTTAGCTATTCGGGGTGTTTTTTGTTCCTTTATTGTAAAATTTTTAGTTCTAGTTCTCTGAGAAATGTCATTGGTAGTTTGCTAACAATTGAACTGAATCTGTAGATTGCTTTGGGTAGTATAATCATTTTCACAGTGTTGATTCTTCCAGTCCAAGAACGTGGTATATTTCTCCATCTGTTTGTATTATCTTTAATTTCTTTCATCAGTGTCTTATAGTTTTCTGCATAAAGATGTTTTGTCTCCCTAGGTAGGATTTTTTCCTAGGTATTTTATTCTTTTTGTTGCAGTGGTAAATGAGAGTGTTTCCTTAATTTCTCTTTCAGATTTTTCATCATTATTGAATAGGAATGCAGGAGATTTCTGTGTGTTAACTTTGTATCCTGCTACTCTACCAAATTCATTGATTAGCTCTAGTAGGTTTCTGGTAACATCTTTAGGATTCTCTATGTATAGTATCATGTCATCTGCAAACAGTGACAATTTTAGTTCTTCTTTTCCGATTTGGATTCCTTTTATTTCTTTTTCTTCTCTGACTGCTGTGCCTATAACTTCCAAAACTATGTTGAGTAATAGTGGTGAGAATGGGCAACTTTGTCTTGTTCCTGATCTTAGTGGAAATGGTTTCACTTTTTCACCATTGAGAGCGATGTTGGCTGTGGGTTTGTCATATATGGCCTTTATTATGTTGAGGTAGGTTCCCTCTACACCTACTTTCTGGAGGGTTTTTATCATAAATGGGTGTTGAATTTTGTGAAAAGCTTTCTCTGCATCTATTGAGATTTCCATATGACTTTTCTCCTTCAATTTTTAATATGGTGTATCACATTGATCTATTTGCTTATACTGAATAATCTTTGCATTCCTGGGATAAACCCCACTTGACCATGGTGTATGATCCTTTTAATAAGTTGTTGGATTCTGTTTGCTAGTATTATGTTGAGGACTTTTGCATCTATGTGCATCAGAGTTATTAGCCTGTAGTTTTCTTTCTTATGATATCTTTGTCTGGTTTTGGTATCGGGGTGATGGTGGCCTCACAGAATGGGTTTGGGGGAGTGTTCTTCCCTCTGCTATATTTGGGAAGAGTTTGAGAAGGACAGGTGTTAGCTCTTCTCTAAATGTTTGATAGACTTCACCTTTGAAGTCATCTAGTCTGGGGCTTTTGTTTGTTGGAAGATTTTTTATCACAGTTTCAATTTCAGTGCTTGTGATTGGTCTGTTCATATTTTCTATTTTTCCTGGTTCAGTCTCGGCAGGTTGTGCATTTCTAAGAATTTGTCCATTTCTTCCAGGTTGTCCATTTTATTGGCATATAGTTGCTTGTAGTAATCTCTCGTGATCCTTTGTGTTTCTGCAGTGTCAGTTTTTACTTCCCCCTTTTCATTTCTAATTCTGTTGATTTGAGTCTTCTCCCTTTTTTTCTTGATGAGTCTGGCTAATGGTTTATCCATTTTGTTTATCTTCTCAAAGAACCAGCTTTCAGTTTTATTGATCTTTGCTATTTTTTCCTTCCCTTCTTTTTCATTTATTTCTGATCTGATCTTTATGATTTCTTTACTTACCTCTGCTAACTTTTGGGGTTTTTTTGTTCTTCTTTCTCTAATTGCTTTCGGTGTAAAGTTAGGTTGTTTATTTGAGATGTTTCCTGTTTCTTAAGGTAGGATTTTATTGCTATAAACTTCCCTCTTAGAACTGCTTTTGCTGCCTCCCGTAGGTTTGGGTCGTCGTGTTTTCATTGTCATTTGTTTCTAGGTAATTTTTGATTTCCTCTTTGATTTTTTCAGTGATCTCTTGGTTATTAAGTAGTGTATTGTTTAGCCTCCATGTGTGTGTATTTTTTACAGATTTTTTCCTGTAATTGAAATCTAGTCTTATAGCATTGTGGTCAGAAAAGATACTTGACGCAATTTCAATTTTCTTAAATTTACCAAGGCTTCATTTGTGACCCAGGATATGATCTATCCTGGAGAATGTTCCATGAGCACTTGAGAAGAATGTGTATTCTGTTGTTTTTGGATGGAATGTCCTATAAATATCAATTAAGTCCATCTTGTTTAATGTATCATTTAAATCTTATATTTCCTGATTTATTTTCATTTTGGATGATCTGTCCATTGGTGAAATTGGGGTGTTAAAGTCCCCTACTATGATTGTGTTACTGTCGATTTCCCCTTTTATGGCTGTTAGCATTTGCCTTATAGATTGAGGTGATCCTATGTTGGGTGCATAAATATTTACAATTGTTATATCTTCTTCTTGTATTGATCCCTGGATCATTATGTAGTGTCCTTCTTTGTCTCTTGTAATAGTCTTTGTTTTAAAGTCTATTTTGTCTGATATGACAATTGCTAATCTGGCTTTATTTTGATTTCCATTTGCATGGGATATCTTTTTCCATCCTCTCACTTTCAGTCTGTATGTGCCTCTAGGTCTGAAGTGGTCTCTTGTAGACAGCATATATACACATCTTGATTTTGTATACATTCATCCAGTCTGTGTCTTTTGGTTGGAGCATTTAATCCATTTACATTTAAGGTAATTATCAATATGTATGTTCCTATTACCTTTTTCTTAATTGTTTTTGGTTTGTTATTGTAGGTCTTTTCCTTCTCTTGTGTTTCCTGCCTAGAGAAGTTCCTTTAGCATTTGTTGTAAAGCTGGTTTGGTGGTGCTGAATTCTCTTAGCATTTGCTTGTCTGTAAAGGTTTTAATTTCTCTGTCAAATCTGAGTGAGATCCTTGCTGGGTAGAGTAATCTTGGTTGTAGTTTTTTCTCCTTCATCACTTTAAATATGTCCTCCCACTCCCTTCTGGCCTGCAGAGTTTCTGCTGAAAGGTCAGCTGTTAACCTTATGGAGATTCCCTTGTGTGTTATTTGTTGTTTTCCCTTGCTGCTTTTAATATTTTTTCTTTGTATTTAATTTTTGATAGTTTGATTAATATGTGTCTTGTCGTGTTTCTCCTTGGATTTATCCTGTATGGGACTCTCTGTGCTTCCTGGACTTGATTAACTATTTCCTTTCCCATATTAGGGAAGTTTTCAACTATAATCTCTTCAAATATTTTCTCAGCCTCTTTCTTTGCTCTTCTTCTTCTGGGACCCCATAATTCGAATGTTGGTGCGTTTAATATTGTTCCAGAAGTCTCTGAGACTGTCCTCAATTCTTTTCATTCATTTTTCTTTATTCTGCTCTGCATTAGTTATGTCCACTATTTTATCTTCCAGGTCACTTATCCGTTCTTCTGCCTCAGTTATTCTGCTATTGATCCTTTTAATTTCCTTTATTGTGTTGTTCATCACTGTTTGTTTGCTCTTTAGTTCTTCTAGGTCCTTGTTAAATGTTTCTTGTATTTTTTCCATTCTGTTTCCAAGATTTTGGATCATCTTTACTATAATTACTCTGAATTCTTTTTCAGGTAGACTGCCTATTTCCTCTTCATTTGTTAGGTCTGGTGGGTTTTTATCTTGCTCCTTCAACTGCAGTGTGTTTTTCTGTCTTCTCATTTTGCTTACCTTACTGTGTTTGGGGTCTCCTTTTCGCTGGCTGCAGGTTCGTAGTTCCCGTTGTTTTTGGTGTGTGTCCCCAGTGGCTGAGTTTGGTTCAGTGGATTGTGTAGGCTTCCTGGTGGAGGGGACTAGTGCCTGTGTTCTGGTGGATGAGGCTAGATCTTGTCTTTCTGGTGGGCATGTCTACGTCTGGTGGTGTGTTTTGGGGTGTCTGTGAACTTACTATGATTTTAGGCAGCCTCTCTGCTAACGGATGGGGTTGTCTTCCTGTGTTGCTAGCTGTTTGGCATAGGGTGTCAAGCACTGTAGCTTGCTGGTCGTTGAGTCGAGCTGGGTTTTGGCATTGAGATGGAGATCTCTGGTAGATTTTTGCCATTTAATATTACCTGGAGCTTGGTCTGTTGTGTACCAGTGTCCTGAACTTCGCTCTTCCTCCTCAGAGGCACAGCCCTGATGTCTGGCTGGAGCACCAAAAGCCTGTCATGCACATCGCTCAGAATAAAAGGGGGGGAAAAAGAAAGAAGAAGATAAAATAAAATAAAGTAAGATAAAGTAAAGTTACTAAAATAAAAATTAAAAATAATTTTATAAAAAAATTTTTTAAAGTAATAAAGAAAGAAAAAGAAAGAAGGGAGCACCAAACCAAAAAACAAATCCATCAGTGATAGCAAGTACTAAAAACTATACAAAAAAAAGGGCAGACAGAACCCTAGGACAAATGGTAAAAGCAAAGCTATACAGACAAAATCACACACAGAAGCATACACACTCAAAAAAAGAGAAAAAGGGAAAAATATATATATATTGTTGCTCCCAAATTCCATCTCCTCATTTTGGGATGATTCGTTGTCTATTCATGTATTCCACAGATGCAGGGTACATCAAGTTGATGTCGAGGTTTAATCTGCTGCTCCTGAGGCTGCTGGAAGAAATTTCCCTTTCTCTTCTTTGTTCGCACAGCTTCTGGGGTTCAGGTTTGGATTTGGACCCGCCTCTGCGTATAGGGCAACTGAGGGCATCTCTTCTTTGCTCAGACAGGGTGGGGTTAAAGGAGCAGCTGATCTGGGGGCTCTGGCTCATTCAGGCTGGGGGGAGGGAGGGGTACAGATGCAGGGTGAGCCTGTGGTGGCAGAGGCCAGAGTGACGTTGCAGCAGCCTGAGGCGCGCCGTGCATTCTCCCAGGGAAGTTGTCCCTGGATCTCGGGACCCTGGCAGTGGCGGGTTGCACAGGCTCTTGGGAGGGGAGGTGGGGATAGTGACCTGTGCTCGCACAGGCTTCTTGGTGGCTGCAGCAGCAGCCTTAGCATCGTATGCCAGTCTCTGGGGTCCACGCTGACAGCCATGGCTCGCGCCCGTCTCTGGAGCTCCTTTAAGTGGGCACTCTTAATCCCCTCTCCTCGCGCACCAGGAAACAAAGAGGGAAGAAAAAGTCTCTTGGCTCTTCAGCAGCTCCAGACTTTTTCTGGGACTCCCAGCTAGCTGTAGCGCGCTAGCCCTCTTCAGGCTGTGTTCTCGCAGCCAACCCGAGTCTTCTACCTGGGAATTGACCTCCGAAGCCCAAGCCTCAGCTCCCAGCCCCTGCCCGCCCCGGAAGGTGAGCAGACAAGCCTCTCAAGCTGGTGAGTGCTGGTCGGCACCAATCCTGTGTGCGGGAATCTCCCCGCTTTGTCCTCCGCACCCCTGTTGCTGTGTTCTCCCCCGCGGGTCCGAAGCTTTCCCCCTCCGCCACCTGCAGTCTCCGCCCGCGCAGTGGCTTCCTAGTGTGTGGAGGAAGCCTTTCCTCCTTCACAGCTCCCTCCTACTGGTGCAGGTCCCGTGTCTATTCTTTTGTCTCTGTTTCTTTTTTCTTTTGCCCTACCCAGGTACATGGGGGGGTTTCTTGCCTTTTGGGAGGTCTGAGGTCTTCTGCCGGTGTTCAGTAGGTGTTCTGTAGGAGTTGTTCCACATGTAGATGTATTTCTGATGTATTTGTGGGGAGGAAGGTGATCTCCACGTCTTACTCTTCCTCCATCTTGAAGCCGTCTCCCCTACCTAATTTCTTCTGTAACCTTTTTGTTCCATGACTCAAATTTTCATCCTTCCATTGTCAGTTAATTAATTAGAATCTGATCTATCACAACTGTCAATAGCTTTTCCTCATCCTATCCATTCTCTGCAGTTATTGTTCATGTTTATCATTCTTCTTGAAACCTTTAGTGACTTCACTTGAAGGATATCAATTTCTCAGTGGGACTTCAGAGAATACCCCAATTTCCTCTTCTAGTTTAACTTTTTAAGATCCCCTTAGTCAGGTTGTACTCTTCACCAGTCTTTAAATATATCATCCTCCATTTTCTTTCAAAATTCCAATTTTATTATATAGTTTAGTTTCCACTAAAATGCATTTGTCAGATTATATTTTCTAATTAATAGTATGTCACTAGTTCATCCCTTAGTAATTGCTTTTACTCTACCTCTTTTGAGCTATTCTTCATCTCTTATTCTGAAATCATTCTTCCACATGATGACACTTCTTTGTAACACTCCTGACACCAGTATTCTCTCCCTCCTCGGAACTTCTGTAATTACTTGTGCTGAAAACATGTGTCTATATCTCTTTCTGTCTAGAATGGAAATATCTTGAGAACAGTAATACAGCCATTATTGTTTCTACTCTGTCTTCTAAAATAATATATGTTCATTTAACTATGATCTCTCTATGGTATGGATAATGTTTCAGTAAAATGTGTAGAATTTACTTATTGTGGGGATTCAGTTCTTCTCATCTTAAGTTAAAAAGTAACCTCAGATATGGAAATTGTTTACTGTGATTTTCTGTGATCTAACTAATATGTGTATTAATTCTCTCAGTACCCAGAGCAGAACACATCTATTAAGCAGTGTATTTACTGAATAGTTTCTGCTTTTAAATGGAGGTTTTGAGTTTATAAACTATTTATTTCATTATCATTCTAGGGTAGTCAAGTAAATACGTATTTGTTTGTTTTGTTCAATTTTTGTAAAAACAGTTGAGTCTTACCATAGCAAAAAGTAAAAGACAAAATTAAATGGGATTGAAAGACAGAAGCAGCAGGACTCAAACATCTGGCTTGCTTTTTTTACGGTCTAGATATTGAGGGTTCAGTGAATTAACTCATTAGCGAAAAGTCCTTGTTCAGAACGGCTTGCCATGGCTCCTATTCCCATGTGCATGCTTTGGAGCCATGTAGCTGAGAATAGGATGTTTCGCCACTTGTAGAACAAAATCTTTTTGGGTGAAGGCCAAGAGAAATCCATGCTGGGATTCACACCCTATGCCAACCACGGTGGAAGGGTAAATGCTCGTGATCAGAGTTGCCTCTCAATGCCAAAAGTGTAATAAGAGGCTGTGAAGCAGTGAAAATCAGTCTACATGGTGGGCCTAGCAGGAATGAAAATCTAGCACTTAAAAGAGTGACTCTGACATTCCAACTTCGATCTAATAGAATCTAACTCTGCACCAGCGTATGTGGCAGAAGAAACGTTACTTTAATCTTCATTAGTCATTTTATTAATTGTAAGTCTGTAATGAATTATGCAGTCCTCATTGGTGTAGTTATCTTTTTCTTGAGGAGTTTGACTGCAAACTTCAGCAAAGGTGCTGACCTTCAGTATGCAAAAAATTATTAGTTTCATCATGAGTAATACTGAAAATGCTCGTCAGATACGAATTAAAAGCAGTATCTATAATGCAAAGAACGGATACAACTTAGTAAACTAAATATTCTTTGAAAAGTAAATTTTTAAAAGTGCTTTGTTTTGTTTAAATTGTATTACAAGAGCTTTCTTGGCATATGACAGCATTGAATCTATTAGGAGAATGGATAGAGGAATTCACTAGAAGCTTTTCACTACACATTCCATTATTAAAGCATTTACTATAAATACTGTGGCTTTGTTATTCTATGTGCCTATAATATTGCCTTGTAAATGAAGATCTTATTATTTAAATGCATTTTAAAATTCTGATGAATAGGTACTTAGAGTAATGGAATTGTATCCCAAGTTATTGGCATACTAAAGATACTAAAAGAAACTTATTGAAGGTATTGACTACCGTATATGGTGTTTAATAGATTGTATTTCCACCAGAAAAATAAATACATTTGCCCTGTATTCTTGGGAAACCACTGGTTTCTAGCCCTATGGGACTCACAATTGACCCGAAGATATATTTGTAGGACTTATTCTTCTAAGAGCACTTTAAGTGAGTCTGAGATAGAGAAGACACTCAAAAAACATGTTAAATTATTGTATAGTTTAAATTATAATATATATTGCACTTCTGTTTTGAATGTGGCAAATATTTACATTAATCAACTTAAAAACTTTTAAACATTGTTTCTGTATTCAAAAAGGAAGTTTAAAATTTGATTAAGTATTCCTCAGGTTAAAAGAATCAGAACAGGTTCTATTTTAGGACAACTTTCAGAACCAACAGAATTTCAGCAAGATTGTTAAGTACACTTATTTTTAGAGGTTTAGGGATTGCTGATCAGTAGAATTGCATTACCTTTCTCCTAGACTCTCACAGTCATCTTCAACAGAAGTAGCACAGTTTTAGTATAACTGAGCTTTCCAGAAAAGGCAACTACAAAATAATAAGTCTGTTGCACTATTTTTGTTGATGTTGTTCAGATCTTTTTAAACAGTTGTCCACCGTTGTAGAAAATTATACTATTGATGGCAATGTTACTTGTGTATTAGTGTACCTATGCACTAGTCACTTGGCATTAGAACTGCCAATTTAATGCAACACACCAATATCTGTCTGCATTTCTAATTGTTGGATTCCAAGTGAGTCGGCTTACATAGGAGCATCTGAATGCTTCGTTGTGATAATGCATTTGTGTATTAAAACAAATTATTTTATTATAACTTTATTTTCTTCTATTTCTCTTCTGCATTACAGTTAAGTGATGTATCAAATCAATCAATTGCATTCGTTTATGAGGCAAGTAAGCCATATTGTCTGTGAAGTTCAAGTAGTAAAATTTTTTTAAAAAGAGTTGTGTCTGATAAGGCTGAAAATCACTGGCCAAGGAGATTCAAAGAAGGTCATATTAGTCAATTTTATTTTTCAAACTATTGTACATTCCCCCAAGGATCTAATTTACCATACACATTGAATTTGCTGCAAGAAGTTAAACATGATTCACATTACAATAGATATAATGAATATTGAATGAATAACAAATGAAAGTAGTGCTCAGGGTTGCAGAAGGATGAATTTTGCTCCTGGAAATAAGAATCAGTGAATATAAGACAGTTATTAAGTGCATCAAAATTTTAAAGCTCCGAGAAAGCAAAATGATAACTAAGAAAATAAGAGTGAATTACAGGGGAAAATGATATATGAAGTTGTGAAAATGTGGTGAGTTAGAATGCCAAAGATACATCGTGTGTGTGTGTTTGTGTGCCTCTGTGTGTCTGTGTGTGGGTTTGCCTGAACTTAGGAAAATTAGATTGGTGAGTCATTCTTTATATCTACTACAGCAGGAAAAAAAATGATCCTACCATGAAGAAAAAGAATTAGAAGTAACTTCTGTAACTCCATTACATCATTCATGTAAGGACTATGAATTCACAACTAGTGTGAGTAATATCATGATTTTTTTTTCAATAAGAGCTCCAGAAAACAGAGCTTGCTCTCAGTTTCTGGTAGTGAAAGTAAAATTTCTATTCCATCTTGTTTTTTTTTTCATTGGAAAAGAACAAGAAGTGATGATGTTCTAGGGTGTAACTTTGGTTTTGGCTAGAAAAAAAAAAAAACAGTAAAATACAAATAATATGTCAGTGATGCAGAATAAGGTGCTGAGGCTAAAGCTGTGATACGGATGTTATGCTGACTTCCAGATAAAGGAAAGAGTTCAGATTCCAGCTAAGGGTTGATTCTGGAAGAGAGTGATTCATGACTAATGGCCTTTCATTTATCAAAATACTGAAGTGCAAGCTGTTAGTAGGACAGATAGCAGAAAGCTCAAAAGGACTACATGATTAAAATTCTTGTAGTGTATCCAAGGACATGAATGATGAGAATGCATATTTCAAAGAATGAAATTGTCTATAAGTTTTATTTTCCTTATATAATCTGCTGATAATAAATGACATGATGGGACACAGTTTATTTTATTAAACTATGTTGTTGTGTTATGACTGAACAAGGGAGTCGGAAAACTCAAATGTATACATGCGCACACATTTATTCAATCTGCTGATCTGCAGTGTGGAAGCACATACTGAGGGAAAATGTCTGCATCCAAAGAAATCCAAACAGCAGCAACACCTATCATTTGTTAGTATCTACAGTGTACAGTGGGCTTCACACACTATATCTCACATAATTCTGAAAAGTTGGAATTCAGACACTCCTCTAGTTTAATCTGACGCCTATGGTCTTTTTTCTTTTATGAAAAGGGCATATCTGCACAAGAATTCCAGAGTTGTCAAATCTTATATCTTAAGCAACTGGAAGGATCTAATTAAAGGATCAAACTGCAAGATAAAATTTGTCAGAATATGCACTTACAATACTTTGCTTTAAAATAAAATACTCCCAGTGAGAAACATATGTTCTTAGCCTGGCTCATATATGGAATTTCATAAAAATGTAATGAAAGAATGGAAGAACAAATGAAGAATCCATAAAAAGAACACTTAGTTGCATAATGTACTTACTGCTATATCATCTATATACTTTGAATATTTAAAGAAGCATACATGTGAGTACTTGGTATACATATTATTATATATCCAAACACACAATCAACAATTTTTTAAAATTCTTCAAATAACTATATTTAAAAAATACTTTCCTAATGTATAAAAATATAATATCACTATTGTATATCTGAAGTTTACATATTAATTATAACTCAAAGAAAAAATAGCAGTAGTACAGTATGTCAGAGGCCTTAAATCCGTTCTAATTTCTTCAAACTTCCATGAAACCGATTTCATAGCCTAGTAACTTTATTTTCATACATTATAATCACAATCTGCCTCAAACCACATATGGAATTAAAAACAGAACAAAACCAGCAAGCAAACAAAAAACCTGCTTTCTTACATTATTTATAGATGGGGGAGAGAAAATGGCAAGAATGTCTTTGTTGGCATCCCCTCACACAACCCTTTATACTTAACTCATATTAGCAGTTGACCCTACAATGAAATTAATAAGGTATTTCTTTATGGTTCCCATAATTTGCATTCCTTCATTTTTCATTCTGTATCATCAGGTCCAACATTTTTTCCTGAATTTTTACGTGCATTATAGACAGGATGTCCTAGTTAACACTACTTCTGTCTGCAAATTCAGAATGGTATTGTTGCTGTTGTCCAGAAATTACAATATATGGTCATAACTCTTAATTTGGTTTAAACCAGGATTTCTGAAAACTTTACCTAGGTCATCATGACATGGAAATGCAGGATCAGAAGTGCCAAGTATTAGGAAAGAAAGTATTTATTAGAGTACACATGACCATATTGACTTTTTTATGAAAATTACAAAATAGGGACCATCATAATCACTAAAAGGCCAGTTTCTGTATATGTTCCTAATAATTTATTTTTATTCCAATGATTATTAGAGAACTTATTCTCAGCTAATAATCTCCTGTGTGATCTCCCAGTGAAATTATAGTTTATTGAGTTGAATTGAATTGAATTATTGATGTATCCTATACATTTTCTGACTTTGATTTTGGGGGCCAATTTTTTTTCTCTACTTAAAGAGCCTCCTTTTACCACCACCACCTTTCCAACATTTCTGGGTTTAGAGAATTAGCTTTTTCTCTCCCCTACAAAGCAATAGAACATTAAATGTATACTAGTTGAGTTACTGGAGCTTAAAGCTCTGTAAGATTGAGGTACACTCCATTGCCCATTCCATTCTTCATAAGGCCAATTATCTAGAAAAATAAAATGCCTAACAAAGGTTATGGGCATATGATTAGCTCATGTTGCGGGTGATCTTTCCTTTTGTTCATTGGTTGATGACTCAAGATTTTTTTTTTTTTTTTTTTTTTTTTTTTTTTTGCGGTACGCGGGCCTCTCACTCTTGTGGCCTCTCCCGTTGCAGAGCACAGGCTCCAGACGTGCAGGCTCAGCGGCCATGGCTCACGGGCCCAGCCTCTCCACGGCATATGGGATCTTCCCAGACCAGGGCACAAACCCGTGTCCCCTGCATCGGCAGGCGGACTCTCAACCACTGAGCCACCAGGGAAGCCCAGATGACTCAAGAATTTGTATGCTTCTATATATACGTGTCAAATATCATCCCTAAATATGAGACTCTCAACTTTTTTTCCTAGCTCTTGGGACATCTTGACTACAAAGAGCTATAGTGGAATGACATCAAATTGTTAAACAGAGGCTACAAAAATAAAGGGAAAGGAAATTAAATTTAAATAAATTCAAACCAGAGAGGAAAAAAAGATCTAGAGTATGAAATTTTCTAGTTGGAATACAAAGGCATATGACATATAAAAATATTAAAATGAACCCTGCAAGGTTGGCTTGGTTTCTTATTAATTACCAGGACATATTTCACTTAGCACTGCCCATGTTGCAAATGCCACATATGCATATCTCTTCACAGTGATATTGCTTATGAATTGAAGACAATATGACTCCTTCTCCATCTCTATTTCTCTGTTTTCCTCGTATCCACCACATGCTACTTCCATACCTAAACCTACTCAGACATTTTGAAAATTTCCCTTTCAGAAAGGAAAATAAGTGGTGGCTTTAGTTTAGTCATGATTACTTTTCCGGAAATCTTTCCAATTTAGAAACCAGAAAATTGTTCATGATTTTTTAGTTTAAAAGCTGAACAGCACTTTAATAACTTGTGGAAAGGACATTAGAGGGCACTGTAGCTCAACTTTCCATCCAATTAAAAGTCCTGGGTGGAATGGACAGGAAAAAGTGAAGTTCTTGCTTCTCTTTGATACTCTTGTAATGCTTCCTCTTCTAAAGCACTCAAAGAAGAGAAAAGTCGTCTTCAATGGACCCTCTCAACTGTAGAAAAAATGTATACGTTCTGCCTAAGGGTCAGCAGCATGAGGACTTTTTTCTGCTTCTTGGATTTTGCTCTAACCTCACTTCTGCTCCTCCACACATATCTGTATTAAAAGATCCTCAAACAAGTCATAGTTATACAATCTTAAAAAGTGTCCTTCAGTTTTGACTTCTGTCCCTGGACTTCACATTTCAGCAGGGAGTGGTGGGGGTTGTTTATTAATGAGATATGTTTGGCCCACGAGCTTGTAATCTCTTAGTATCAAAAGGAATTTATTTAATCGTTCCCCTCAAATGATGGAATGTGTAAATGTTAAGCTTGGGTTAAATGGTGCTATTAGCAGATGGCACTGCCACAGACATGTTTTACAGCCTCTGACAAAGCCCTTAAGCCCATGAGCGATCTATAGCAAATCAGTAAATAATGTTTACATGATGTCTTTGAATAGGTCAAAGACGTGAAGATGAGCCATAACCTAGTTAGTACCCAGAGATGATTCTCAGTAAAACTGAGAATCTCAGTAAAGCTGACTATCTGTGACCAGATAGTCACAGACAAATAACAGAATTTTCTTCTGCCCACTTCTCAAGTGCTGACACTTTTCTCTTAAATGTGAAAGGTCATTAGATTGCATTTTAGGAGTTGAAAAGGAGACATTCAGTCAAAGGAAATGATAGCCTAATGTAAGATGTGTCATGCATATATTACTGCTTTGGCTGCCTTCTGCCGGTCCATATGTCACTGATTCCATTTGTACATTATACGTGGTACTAACCCTTGACTGATGAAATCTAAAAGGATGATCCTGAACATAACCTACCTGAAAGAGCACATTTCCTTCCACAGAGATGTTAGATATAATTTTCATCTTCAAAGGCATTTCTTAAGATTATCATATTGGGTTTTCAAAATTCATTTTAGTCAAGTTATATTTAAAAAATAAATTACCAAATAGAAAAAAATATGTTTGCAGACATTGATTTAATGAGATGTTTTTATTCCATGTAAATAAAAATATTATATATAGGGCTTCCCTGGTGGTGCAGTGGTTGAGAGTCCGCCTGCTGATGCAGGGGACACGGGTTCATGCCCCGGTCTGGGAGGATCCCACATGCCTCAGAGCGGCTGGGCCCGTGAGCCATGACCACTGAGCCTGTGCATCCAGAGCCTGTGCTCCGCAACGGGAGAGGCCACAACAGTGAGAGGCCCGCATACCGCAAAAAAAAAAAAAAAAAAAAAAAAGGTAAAAAATATTATATATATGGAATAAAGATTTAATATAGTATGTACATTTGCTAAATTTAATAATAAAACTAGTATGACTAAAAACAGATATTAGGGCTTCCCTGGAGGCACAGTGGTTAAGAATCCGCCTGCCAATGCAGGGGACACAGGTTCGAGCCCTGGTCCAGGAAGATCCCACATAATGCGGAACAACTAAGCCCGTGCACCGCAACTACTGAGGCACAACTACTGAGTCTGCGCTCTAGACCCCGCGAGCCATAACTACTGAAGCCTGCGTGCCTAGAGCCCGTGCTCCACAACAAGAGAAGCCACCACAATGAGAAGCCCGTGCACCGCAACGAAGAGTAGTCCCCGCTCGCCTCATCTAGAGAAAGCCCGCGCACAGCAATGGAGACCCAACACAGCCAAAAATAATAAATAAATAAAATAAATTTTTAAAAGCACAGATATTAACTTCATGCTTACCCAAAGATATTCTTTTCCCTAAGAAAATGAAGTAGAGTAGATGACATAATGAAGCTGACCTTTATTATGTTGTTCACAGAGTTCTTTTGTTTAATGTAAAGTTCCACATAAAATCAGTGCTTTACCTTACAACATATACTCCGGGCTAATTGCTATATAATAACGTGACACCTAGTTAACACACTTGTTATGTATGCACTGTGTATTCTTCTTCAGAGTAGATCTTTTTGGACCAGTTCAACATTATTAAATCACTTAATCTATTTGAAACTGATTAAAACAAAACTCTTGGAGAAGCATCTAAGATATAATGCTTCATATAGTCAAAAATATTTTTGTAATATTCAAATGTAAATCAGAGATTGGGTAATAAAAGGAGAAATGAAAATTCACCTTTTATCCATCTTTAATATGAACTATAGATAGTCTGGTAGTTTTTATTAACATTATTATTTTGATTAGCTCCACAGTATGTAATGTGAGTAGTATGATATAATAGAAAGAACATAGGTTCGTGAGTCAAATAGTTCTGAGTTCATCAAATATTAGCTTTTTGATAAATACCTACTTTAATGCTCAAAGGCTCAGTATCATTGTTTGTAAAAACATAAACTATAATTCTGGTGAATATTAAATAGATGCTGAATGTAGAAGATTTCATAGTGTCGCGTTTCAGCAATGATTTAAATAATGTAGCTTTATTTTATATCCTTATAATTATCTGGCTACTTAAAACATAACTTTTTACCACACAATTCCATTAAAATAGTTTCCTAGTCTGCTCACTTTCAAAAATATTACATTTTCAAATATATTTCCACATCGTTTATTCTTTTTCTCACTTGCATAAAGTTAGAAAAATTAGACATATACATTTAAAACTCATCACTGTTACATTTAAACATATATAATTCTAGGTTTTTTTTTCTGTTTTTCACCATTGAGAATGATGTTTGCTGTGGGTTTGTTGTATATGGCCTTTATTATGTTGAGGTAGGTTCCCTCTATGCCCACTTTCTGGAGAGTTTTTATCATAAATTGGTGTTGAATTTTGTCAAAAGCATCTGTTGAGATGATCATAAGGTTTTTCTTCTTCAGTTTGTTAATATGGTGTATCATATTGATTGATTTGCATGTATTGAAGAATCCTTGCATCCCTGGGATAAATCCCACTTGATCATGGTGTATGATCCTTTTAATGTGTTGTTGGATTCTGTTTGCTAGTATTTTGTTGAGGAGTTTTGCATCTATATTCATCAGTGATATTGGTCTGTAATTTTCTTTTTTTGTAGTATCTTTGTCTGGTTTTGGTATCAGGGTGATGGTGGCCTCATAGAATGAGTTTGGGAGTGTTCCTCCCTCTGCAGTTGTTTGGAAGAGTTTGAGAAGGATGGGTGTTAGCTCTTCTCTAAATGTTTGATAGAATTCACCTGTGAAGACATCTGGTCCTGGACTTTTGTTTGTTGGTAGATTTTTAATCACAGTTTCAATTTCATTACTTGTGATTGGTCTGTTCATATTTTCTATTTCTTCCTGGTTCAGTTTTGGAAGGTTGTAGCTTCCTAAGAATTTGCTCATTTCTTCCAGGTTGTCCATTTTATTGGCATAGAGTTGCTTGTAGTAGTCTCTTAGGATACTTTGTATTTCTGTGGTGTCTGTTGTAACTTCTTTTTCATTTCTAATTTTATTGATTTGAGTCCTCTCCCTCTTTTTCTTGATGAGTCTGGCTAATGGTTTATCAATTTTGTTTATCTTCTCAAAGAACCAGCTTTTAGTTTTATTGATCTTTGCTATTGTTTTCTTTGTTTCTGTTTCATTTATTTCTGCTCTGATCTTTATGATTTCTGTCCTTCTACTAACTTTGGATTTTGTTTGTTGTTCTTTCTCTAGTTCCTTTAGGTATAAGGTTAGGTTGTTTATTTGATTAATCTCCAAAATATATAAACAGCTCATGCAGCTCAATATTAAAAAACCAAACAACCCGATCCAAAAATGGGCAGAACGCCTAAATAGACATTTCTCCAAAGAAGACATACAGATGGCCAAGAAGCACATGAAAAGCTGCTCAACATCACTAATTATTAGAGAAATGCAAATCAAAACTACAGTGAGGTATCACCTCACACCGGTTAGAATGGGCATCATCAGAAAATCTACAAACAACAAATGCTGGAGAGGGTGTGCAGAAAAGGGAACCGTCTTGCACTGTTGGTGGGAATGTAAATTGATACAGCCACTATGGAGAACAGTATGGAGGTTCCTTAAAAAACTAAAAATAGAATGACCGTATGACCCAGCAATCCCACTACTGGGCATATACCCAGAGAAAACCATAATTCAAAAAGACACATGCACCCCAATATTCATTGCAGCACTGTTTACAATAGCCAGGACACGGAAGCAACCTAAATGCCCGTTGACAGATGAATGGATATAGAAGATGTGGTACATATATACAATGGAATATTACTCAGCCATAAAAAGGAATGAAATTGAGTCATTTGTAGAGACATGGATGGATCTAGAGACTGTCATACAGAGTGAAGTAAGTCACAAAGAGAAAAACAGATATCTTATATTAACGGATATATGTGGAACCTAGAAAAATGGTACAGATGAACCAGTTTACAGGGCAGAAATTGAGACACAGATGTACAGAACAAACGTATGGACACCAAGGAGGGAAAGTGGCAGGGGAGGTGGTGGTGGTGTGGTGAATTGGGAGATTTGGATTGACATATATGCAGTATTATGTATAAGATGGATAACTAATACAGAACCTGCTGTATAAAAAATAAAATAAAAGTCAAAAGGAAAAAAAGACAAGATGCACTAGACAAGGAGATGTTTTTATTCAGAGTTTTTCAGTAGGGAGAACGTTCATTAACGAGGACTATCTCAAAGAAAAGGAAGGGAGCCTAAGGTTTTGTAATGGCAGGTAAATAAGGAAATTTGAGTAAGAGTGGAGGTGGTCTTATCTAAGTCATTAGGAAAGAGTGGGAGTGGAACCTACCGAAGTTATATTGAGGGTAGGGAGGTTTTTGCAGTTAGCACTTTTCCAGAACACAAAACAGTGGAGAGGTGTCTTAACTATCATTCTTTTCCTGAAGTACAGGACTTGAATAAAATTAAACATTGTTAAGCCTCATCAACATAGGCATAAAAAGAAAGAACTTGTAAATTCATGGAAATGGGAAAGGCTGATATGGATAATTTTGATCAAAATAGCTGATCTTCTTAATTCAGCACCAAGATTACAGGAAATCAATGAAATATTTGCTCAGATATTAACTGTGTATTAGTAACTCAACTCACAACTACAATGCATTAACACAACTGTGGCCAGAATGCATCAGCTAAAGGGTTCAACTGCGGGTCCCATTATTATTTAAACTTCAAGTCTATGGTATTAATAATTTCTTCAGGAGGATAGCAGGATTTAGCTCCCATTTCAGAATTTCCATCCCTATCTAGTATTTCAAGGGAATTATAGAGAAGGGAGAGAGTATGCTAGTTCACATAAAATTAACTGAATCTGTACAGTGGTTTGCAACCCAATATCACCTGATTCTGCATACCACCGTGTTTTGTCCACAGACCACTTGCCCAGACCACTCCCAGTTATCCCCATAGTCCTAAAACTACCATAACTCTTTCATAGTATTGCTACCAGTATGACACCACTTGTCACATACACAGAATTCGCCCTCAGTTTTTTTCCACAGATCTGAATATACTGAGACACTTAACAAGACCCTACTGAAAGCTCAGGGAAAGTAGAAAAGCATTAACACTGGAGGGTAGCTTCAAACTGTTGAACTGAGGCTAATTCCTCTCTACTGAAGGCCACCCCACTGAATTGCTGATTCCATTGGTGTTGTTAAATAGTTTGAATATGTTTCCCAGTGGTAGATCTGGTTCTCTTTCTTGCTTTCTGCTCAAACTCCTCAAGGAAATTTGCCTATAAAGGAGTGTCATAAGGGGTGTTTCTTTTATGAAAACAACTGTCAGAATTAAATAGTTAATTCAATCAAATCAGGTGTGGCATATTTAAAGCTGTTACTGGTCAATTACTCTGATATAATCCATATGGAATCTGTATGGCTCAACTTTCTATTTTCACCTTCCCCATTTCAGGGTTATATGAACCTATATCAATTTGGATATATGAAGGTAGTGAAGTATCACAACTTCAAAATCAGTGGCTAAACATAATATTTATGTCTCACTTAAATCACATGTCCTTTGAGGTCACCTCAGAATTCTGTTGTACATCCTCCTCATTGTGAGACCCATGCTGTTGGAATTATCATCAACCAGAACAATGTTAATCTCCAGAGGGAGAGAGAATGAAAAATCTCCTAAAATTTTCACCCAGAAAAGACACATGTCAATTTTGTTTACATTGAATTGACCAAAACAAGTCACAAGGCACCACTAATCTGAGGGGTCTGTCAGAGCAAAACTTGCACTGGACAAGATAGGCCAGGATGACTTTATTCAAGGCTACTGCACAGGCGAGAGGGGCCAGACCTCAGTGCGAGCTCAACTCTACTGAAACAAAGGACTTGAGAATTTTTAAGAACTGGAGTTGGGGGATCTTGAGCCATCTGTGTTTGCTCATTGGCTTCACCACAAAGAAAAGTAAACTTTCTCTTTTCTTGGTGACAGGAGATTGTTTTACAACAGGCAGCAAGGCACCTACCAAGATTAGGCTCCTATTCTTCCACAGGAACTGGGAGATAGGGGTGTTATCTTCCTTGATGACTACATTTCAAAGGCATTATTCTCAGGTCTTTGATAAAGACATTCCTGGGTTGTAACACTGAAAGAAGCTTTTAAAAATTTACATCTCAAAGGAGCAGAGAGAGAACTTACATATTTCCTACAGTAAATGCTCCCTAAGAATAGGGAGATCACGGACATAGAGGCAGGAAGGAGCCTGTCTAAAGTTTAGTCAAGCCGAGGGGAATGTCTCGGTCAGGTCAGAGAACTCCATATCTCCTGTGGCTCTGAGAGCTGAATTGGAACTTTTAGGTGGACAATGTCAGTGGCTACCACCAAAAACTTTTCACTGTTAGTGATTCTCCTTCTGTGAGGTTATATTGAGCCTCTTTTAAGTTCCCATCCCTGCCATTGCTAGTGGAGGACTTTTTTGCCTTCAGTGGGAAAAAGCTACTGAAAGGTAGGGTACTGTATCCACATGGCTCTCTAGTCAATCTGCCTACTTACTGGCAGAAAGCTAGTGAGCCTTTCCTCCATTGGTTGCACTGAGTGTAGAAGCCTTGATAAATTTGACCTGGAGTCACTTGGCTCTCTGTCACGGACACTCAGCTGAAAGCCAGCCACCACAAGTTTTTCTTCTTATTGAAGAAATGATTCACAGACTCTAATTTGATGCCTCAGGAGAACAGACCCACCCCTGCAAACAACATCCAAACACCTCTGCTGTCATGACAAAGAGAATCCCTGGAATCATTTATGCCAGATCCTGTGCAAATGTCACAACCTCTTCCTGGACAGTTTTAATCCAATCCCACTCTACCACCTTTAATTACCCCCTACTTTCTGTTTTTTTTTAACATCTTTATTGGAGTGTAATTGCTTTACAATGGTGTGTTAGTTTCTGCTTTATAGCAAAGTGAATCAGTTATACATATATATATATTTTCCCATATCTCTTCCCTCTTGCGTCTCCCTCCCTCCCACCCTCCCTATCCCACCCCTCTAGGTGGTCACAAAGCACCGAGCTGATCTCTCTGTGCTATGCGGCTGCTTCCCACTAGCTATCTACCTTACGTTTGGTAGTGTATATATGTCCATGCCACTCTCTCACTTTGTCACAGCTTACCCTTCTCCCTCCCCATATCCTCAAGTCCATACTCTAGTAGGTCTGTGTCTATTCCTGTCTTACCCCTAGGCTCTTCATGACATTTTTTTCCCTAAATTCCGTATATATGTGTTAGCATATGGTATTTGTCTCTCTCTTTCTGACTTACTTCACTCTGTATGACAGACTCTAGGTCTATCCACCTCATTACCAAACAGACTCTAATTTTCATTCTTAACCCCATAAATCCCAGCAAGTAGAAGGCATTCATGGGCTAGTCACGGTGCTAAAAGTTAACAGAACTTGTCAGCTCTGTCTACAGTTATGCAAATCTGACTCTGGAACTGACTCTGAACTGGTAAGAGATCTGTCATTCAGCCAGCTATAGACCAAATTGTGTCCTCCTGCAACTAACCCCCAATGTGATGGTATTTGAAGATGGGGCCTTTGGGAGGTAACTAGATGTAGATGAGCTCATGAAAGTGGGGTCCTCATAATGGGATTAATGCCCTAATAAGAAGAGACACCAGAGGGCTCTCGCTCTCTCTCTCTCCCTCTCCCCCTCCCCCCACACACCCCTTTCTTTCTGCCATGTGAGAACATAGCAAGAAAGCTGCCATCTACAATCCAGGAAGAGAGTCCTTACCAGATACTGTTCTGTTGGCAACTTGATCTCAGACATCTGCCTTCCGACTCTCTGCCTAATTAAGCAAATTGTGGCATGTCCACCACAACATAGACTGCCATCAATCTGATGAATGAGGAATGCTCCCTTTTTTTGGGTGTCTCTTATCCCAACTTCCAGAAGAGCTGGAGTCTAAAATTTACCTTAACTATCCTTTCCCTGAGGATACCTCAGCCCACCCTGCCCTGCCTTTATTGTGCCAAATGTGATGTAACCAGAACACTATTCTTAGAATTATTCTGAGTCATTATGCTGACAATATCCTTATCTGATGGTAATCAAAATTTTTGGTCTCTAATGCCCTTCTCATCTTTATCTTCTGCCTGGCAGGTAGAGATTAGCTTCTTATGCAACCATAGGGCCAACATGGTGCCATGAGTTCAGGTCCTTCATTATGAAATTTAATTGCTTATCCAGGCATCATATTACACCCATCCTTCAGGTCACATGTAAGTCCCTGAGTGGGGGGGAATCCAATAAACAAGAAGCACTAGAGAATAGCAAAGATAGCTCTCAGGACCATCAAAAAGAAAAAAAAAGAAAAAAGAAAGAAAAAGAACACCACTGTTGTGCTTAAGGTTGGAAATGTCAGATGAGTTTTGTTTTTGTTTTGTTTTGTTTTGTTTTTTTCTGTGATCACGCAGAGGAGAGAGAACAGAGCAGGATACAGTTTCCCCTGATCAGATTTCCAATCTCTAGGCAATAGAAGGTTTGCATATTTTCTTTGAGCATTTCACTTTAATATCTTCATTTCCTTGAGAAAAAACTAGTATATTATGCAAGTGCTTTGAAATTTATGCAAATTTGCCCTGAAATTTTAATTCTGTTTCTTAGGAATTAAAGAAAAAGGGGGTGGCATTTCCTCCTTCTCCTCAGTCTACCCAAGATTTTCACAGAGTAATAGAAGAAATCTCTTTCATTAAAAAAAAATCATTCAGACAAGCCATCCCTAACTTCTTCAGGTAGCAGATCTGGAGAGTTTTAGAAATCACTTCACATCAGACAACATTCACATTGAATCAACCAAGACTTTTCTACTGTTTACATCTGAATTTTAATCAAACTATATTTTGAGTGATTAAGCTCTATTTACATGAGGCGAAAAATGTTTTTAGAGGGAAACTGTCTCTATCTCTTAATATTTAAAATGTACCTACCTTCACCCTAACAAATCATCTCTGGGAACTTATTTTAGAGGAATTCTAAAACCGGAAATATTGAAAGGTAACACTGGAATATTGATTTATTATTGTGCACTAAACACTGTTCCATTCACTTAACACTAACTCACTTCAACTAATCCATATTTCTCAGGTGTTTTTTTCACAACCCATATTTTAACCACCACACCTTTCTATTCCTCAAGTGTAAAATTAGAGTGCATGTTTAAGAGTTCAAAGACAACACAACAACATTACTTGGAAATGATGCTATCATAGTTATTAACTGAAACAATAAGCTCGAAAATGGAAAATCCAATCTTCCTTTGCACATTCATAACAAAGGTGATAATTTTCTCACTCACTTTTAGAAATAAAGCTAATAAGAAAGAGGGCAGTCTACACAGCAATGTAGGGAGAAAGATACATGGGATTTATAACTCAGAATCTAAGGTCTCAAGTTCTAAGAATATCTTTCCTTTCTGAGATAAACTTTGACACCCCTTGTAATGGTTAATTTTGTGTGTCAACTTAAGTGGGCCACAGAGTGCCCAGATATTTGGTTAAACATTATCCTGAATATGTCTGTGAAGGATTTTATGCAGGATTTGAATCTGCAGATTGAATAAAGCAGGTTGTCCTCCTCACTGTGGGTGGGCTCATCCAATCTACTGAAGGCTTGAGTAGAAAAAAAGTCAGAGTTAAGCAAGAATTTGCTTTTTCTGCCTGTCTTCCTTTTGAGACATTTGTCTTTTTTGTCTTTGGATTGAGATTCACATTGGAACTTACATCATAGGCTCTTCAACTTTTCAGGCCTTTGGATGTGGACTGAAACAAAACCACTGGCTCTCCTGAGTCTCCAAAAGATCTTGGGACTTCTCAGCCTTTATAACCAGTTTGTAATAATACATCTCTATCACTATCCTTTATCTGACAATTGTATCCCAGTTGCTTTGTGACCTCAGGAGCTCACCATTGTAATGTGAAATTGGCCCCAGTTCTTGGAGAGCCAAGAGACCTTTAAGAAAGAGGCAGACCACTCTACTTTGGTAAGTGGCAGGTGTAATAAGTAAGGGCCCTTACTTACAAGACTTGTCTTGGGTGGCTGCAAGATGACTAGATCTCTGCGCTGGCTCGTGAGAACTTTAAAAGTTTCTATAAGTTTCTATAAATCACTACATTACTATCTGAAGCCTGTATTCTTGGGGAAACTTCAAGGAGCAGGGGGGGCAAGCAGAATGCACATTCTGAGGGGGTGAGAGGACTCTAATAGCATGGGTCCAGTTCACCAGTCAAACCAGTGGTCACGTCTTCTAGAGGACCTCCCCCAACAGCCATCCTCATCCTCATCTCCAGATGGGTAGATTTCATAAAAGACAAATGTATTGAGTTAAGCCACTGAAATTTTGGAATTATTTGCAGTTGCATTTTACCTAGGCTATCTTGACTAACTACAGTATGTGCATTACTCTGTTCTATATCTTGCTCCAGGAATTAAGTTTTCCTTGTGCATCTGGTAACTTTTCTTACAGATTTATATGCAGTCCATTCATGCTTTTAAAGTAGAGTGAAAACTTTTATATCAAATACAAAAAAAAAAGAAGCTTCTTGTGCCTTTCGCTTCTCAGAATGTACCTATGGATTCCATTTCAATGTAAATAATATCTTTGCATATGGAAGAAATGCTGTTTCTAATCTGTGGGTGACAAATGGATACTGCAAAAGATTACTGATGCAGGCACTCTAAGGATAGAAATAGGATACACAACAAATACTAGCAACAACAGACAGAAAATAGAGGCTGAGACCAACAAGTGGGGACCTCACCCAAGTATAACTTAAATATATGTTGAATAAATGGGAAAGACTGGTTCAACCAAGAGAAACAGTTAGAACTATGAAAATTTACTCAACTTTGAGTCTCTAATCTGTTAATAGCATGTCCCCTGCCTCCTGATTTTTAGCATACAAGTCAGATGGTAGCATCCGACCCTCCTTTGTGTTACTTTGTATTTCTAATACTAAAGAGTATTAAAAACATAATTCTCATCTAACTTCTTTCCGTGAATTTGGGAAGCAAAGTTCTTCCTGAAAATCTGAAACTTGGCCTCTGTTAGTTTTTTCCCATTTAACAGAGGCAAAATTTTGTATTCTTTCCACTCAACAAAATTATTTCCTCCAACTGGGCAAGTAAACAACATATTCCAAGGCAGAGGAAAACTTAAGACTTTATCAAATTTTACAAATTTTTTAAAACATGTGGGATAATAAATTCTCAGAATCAAACACGTTCCTAATAATTACTAAATTTAATTATCCTGTCCAGTAAACTACTTATTAAATGATAATGTCTTTCAAATGTTATAATTTTGTGATAACTCTTAGGCTGACATTCTATTCTTTAGGAAATTAGTTTAAATATTTTTTCACATAAATGAAGGATATGGAGAGAAAGTGATGTAGTGTCTAAAATAGGAATCACAGAGGGGATCATTTACTCTTCAATTCTCAACATTCTTGCATTTTAAGTCTTCTCACAAGTGTGCAAAAGAGACTTGTGAGTTCCCTTGATGTAGAAACAATTATTTCATCAGAACAAGCTCTGTTTGGACTAACTTTAGGTTGCTGATATATTACTAAACCCTTAAAATTAATAAATCTTAGCTTAGTGAAGTGATACATTGTTTTTCAGACTGAACATACAGAAGCATATGTATTCAAAGCAAGAGACAATTCTTTTGAACCTTGGTTGTGAGGGCAGTAGAGAGGTACTAGCTTGAGAGGATATGAGTTTATGGTAAGATATTCATTATATAGGAGAATATTCTGCATGTTTAATTGCTAAGGAGGACGATTCAAGACCAGGTTCTGGCACATATTTGATGCTCAGTATTCAATAAAGAGATTATTGAACTAATGAATAAATAGTAGAGACAAATGATATAAAAACATGGAATTGATCATATGAAAATCTTGAGAAGGGAGCATGAAGGTGAAGCAGAATAGGTGGGAGATTGTCCTTAGATACTAAGAGGGCAACCTCCTCTCTTTTAACAAGAGAGATAAGGAGTCTCCTTGTTGATCAGTATTATGATAATTAGTTTTTGTAGAAACACTTTGTAAATGAGGTCACCCTGCTAGAACTGATATTGAGATTGGTAATATGTGGGGTAATATGCGCTGAGAGATACTACAAAGAAAAAAACAGACCATGGAGATATGAGAAGAGAAGTTTGAAGATTTAAAATGTGTCTTACGTGTGTGTAAGAAATGGTTGAGTAAGCTGAGTTAGGGAAGCATGGAAACATTGTGAGAAAATTAGTGTGAGCTTAGAGTGTGTAAGCAATTGTAATGTTTAGTGTCATCAGTGAACCTAATCCACCTATTTGTGTGCCTTTTTTATTAAACTTTTACTGAATGAAAGATTCTTTAAATTCTATACTGCTTTACAATTTTCATAAATTTCACACATGTGATTTTATATAATTCCATAATAACCCTTTTTTTAATCCCCTATTCCTATATTGCCCCTCCCCCTTTTATCTCCCCATGGGTAACCACTAGTTTGTTCTCTATATCTGCGAGTCTTCTTTTTTGTTTTATTCAGTAGTTTGTTGTATTTTTTTAGATTCCACATATGTAATATCATACAGTATTTGTCTTTATCTGTCTGACTTATTTCACTTAGCATAATGCCCTCCAAGTCCAGCCATGTTGCTGCAAATGGCAAAATTTCATACTTTTTTATGGCTGAGTAGTATTCCATTGTATGTACATGTGTGTATGTGTGTGTGTGTGTGTATAAAGCATCTTTATCCATCCGTCTGTTGATGGACACCAAGATTGCTTTCATACCATGGCAATTGTAAATAATGCTGCTATGAACATTGGGGTGCATGTACCTTTTCAAATTAGTGTTTCTGGTTTTTTTTCATATATATACGCAGGAGTGGAATTGCTGGGTCATATGGTAGTTCTATTTTTAGTTTTTTGAGAAATCTCCAGATTGTTTTCCACAGTGGCTGCACCAATTTACATTCCCATCAACATTGTAGGAGAGTTCTCTTTTCTCCACATCTCTGACAACATTTGTTATTTGTGTTCTTTTTGATGATGGCTATTCTGACAGGTGTGAGGTGATATCTCATAGTGGTTTTGATTTGAATTTCCCTGATGATTAGCAGTGCTGAGTGTCTTTTCATGTGCCTGTTGGCCATCTGCACTTCTGCTTTCTAAAAATATCTGTTCAGTTCTTCTGCCCATTTATTAATTGGGTTGTTTGGTTTTTTGATGTTGAGTTGTATGAGCTGTTTATATATGTTGAATTTTAACCCCTTATCAGTCATATAATTTACAAATATCTTCTCCCATTCAGTAGGTTGGCTTTTCATTTTGTCTATTGTTTCCTTTGCTTTATAACAGCTTTTAAGTTTAGTTAGGTCCCATTTGTTTCTTTTTGCTTTTGTCTCCTTTGCTTTAGGAGATGGATCCAAAAAATATTCGTGCAATTTATGTCAAAAAGTGTTCTGTGTTTTCCTCTAGGAGTTTTATAGTATCCAGTCTTACATTTAAGTCTTTAACCCATTTTGAGTTTATTTTTGTATATGGTGTGAAAGAATGTTCTAATTTCATTCTTTTATGAGTACTGGTCTAGTTTTCCCAGCACCACTTATTGAAGAGACTGTCTTTCCTCCATTGTATATTCTTGCCTCCTTTGTCATAGACTGATTGACCATAAGTGTGTGGGTTTATTTCTGTTCTGTTTCTTTGATCTGTGTGTCTATTTTTGTGCCAGTACCATACTATTTTGATTACAACAGCTTTGTAGTATAGTCTGAAGTCAGGGAGCCTGATTCCTCCAGCTCCATTTTTCTTTCTCAAGATTGTTTTGACTATTTGGGGTCTTTTGTGTTTCCATATACATTTTGAAATTATTTGTTCTAGTTCTGTGAAAAATGCCCTTGGTAATTTGATGGGGATTTTTTGAATCTGTAGATTCCCTTGGGTAGTATGGCCATTTTAACAATATTAATTCTTCCAATCCAAGAACTGGTGTATCTTTCCATCTGTTTGTGTCCTCTTCAGTTTATTTTATCAATGTCATAGTTTTCTGAGAATAAGACTTTTGCCTTCTTGGGAGGGTTTACTCCTATGTATTTTATTCTTTTTGATGTGATGGTAAATGGGACAAATGGTATTGTTTCCTTAATTTATCTTCTGATAGCTTGTTGTTAGTGTATAGAAATGCAACAGATTTCTGTATATTAATTTTGTATCCTGCAGCTTTACCAGATTCATTGATGAGCTCTAGTAGTTTTCTGGCAATGTCTTTAGGATTTCCTATGTATAGTAAGTGTCTTGTCATCTGCAAACAGTGACAGTTCTACTTCTTCCTTTCCAGTTTAGATTCCTTTTGCTTCTTTTTCTTCTCTGGTAATCTGTGGCAAGGGCTTCCAAAATTAGGTTGAATAAAAGTGGCAAGAATGGACATCCCTGGCTTCCATCCTTGGAATACTGTGGGAGAATTAGTGTGGGCTTAGAGTGTGTAAGCAATTGTAATGTTTAGTGTCATCAGTGATCGTAACCTACATATTTGCGTTCCTTTTTTTTTTCCCCCAGCACTCAGCTGCCATGGTTCAGGCAGGCATGGAAAAGGTGGGCTTGAAATATATAAAGGATGGGATTCTCTGCATCCTTAAAATAAAGCCAAGGCTTAGCTAAATAAGGAGGTATAGGGAGTATCCAATGAAAAATTTCAAATTCAAAAGGGACTTTATTCATCTTGGAAATCTGGAAGAGACACGTAAGGTCTTAGGAGAGTACAGTATTTGGGAACTGTCAGGTAAAAGGAAGTCCAGGCAATCCATGGAGAAGAGAGGAAAGACAAATCTGGTAGAAGGAATTAGACTGAGGAAAACAAGAAGAGAAGAAGTATGGTACAGGCTGTTCTTTCGAGAAGGTCCAGCATTCAGACTTCATAGCTTGAGGGGGAGGCCTTCTAGGCATTGTGTTAGGAAGATATTTCTTTTTTCCTAATGGTCTGCAGGTTGGATGTTGGAAGAAGAATGAAATTAATATTATTTCATATTATGTCCATGGTCCAGGGGCAAAGGGTGGTAGGTGGCAATGGTGGCCTCTCATGCTTCAATGCATCTCAGAACTTTGGGACCATTCTGTATCTAAAACTTCTAAGACAACTACCTGTTTTACTCCAGTATTCTGATTGGTGCTGCCTTAACTTTTGTTATAGATTCAAATTAAAGGAAGCAAAAAAATATTTTCTCCCTAAAAAAGGAGAATCACATGTTCTATTTTCCATCACCCAATGTTTGGTCCTATATATTGCACCTCTATACATTCCAATCAAGTACACAGCAGTGATTATAATTTTTTAGGAAAAGAAGAATGAAAGTACTTGTCATTAAGCCTTATAGACTTCCCCAAATAGTTTACTGAAAGAAATTACTAAGATATATGGTTTAGGATTGATACATATTTTCCCCCAGGTATGGACATATTAATTTCTCTTCTTTCTGAGAAAGGTGTGGTTTCATTTTATTACCAAGGAAATAGTCAGCAACACCAAGATTTCTTTATCTGAGGCTGTTTTTTCCCTCCATCATTATAAAAAGAAATTCTTAAATGAATTTCTTCAGAATATTTTATTTGGTATTTCTCAATTTTATCTGGGAATATTTGTTCTTTTGTTCACTTTAGACAATTTAAAAGGAAAAAAAACAACATTTCCAACTGCCAGATACAGCCATTTTGATATATTTAGTTTGTAGTTTATTTTATTATACTATGGTTTTTTAAAATTAATTAATTAATTAATTTTTGGCTGTGTTGGGTCTCCATTGCTGCACCCAGGCTTTCTCTAGTTGTGGCAAGTGGGAGCCACTCTTTGTCGCGGTGCACGGTCTTCTCATTATGGTGGCTTCTCTTGCTGTGGAGCACAGGCTCTAGGCATGTGGGCTTTAGGAGTTGTGGCACACGGGCTCTGGAGCACAAGGTCAGTAGTTGTGGCGCACAGGCTTAGTTGCTGTGCAGCATGTGGGATCTTCCCAGACCAGGGCTCGAACCCATGTCTTCTGTGTTGACAGGCGGATTCTTAACCACTGCACCACCAGTGAAGCTCTATACTATGTTTTTTTTCCAAAAAACCTAAAATAAAAATAAATTGGAGGAATATAAAGTATTACTTTATAGCCTGCATTTACACTTAACAAAAAATTATAAACATGTTTCACATACATGAATGTTTTCTACTTGTACTTCTTAATGACTAATTTTTATTTTATACATGAAAGTAATTTATTTATTAAATTTCATACTGCAGTATGTTTACATAGTTGTAAAATTTGTGATATAAACTACATAGCCGAACATTCTTATACATAAACATTTTTCATGTGCATGATTATACCATAAGGACCAAACCAAAGAAATTCAACATATCTATGGACGTGCACAAGTTAAGGTTTTTGATTCATATTCCACATTGACTTCTGGATTTAAGTTAGCAATTTAAAATGAGGGTGTTCATTTATACCCATCGTCTGAAAAACTGATTTTTAACCATTCATTTTCATCTTTGTTAATGTTAGGATAAAGTTGTATTTGTAATTTCTAATGTTATATTTTTTGTGAGGTTGAGCAATTTCATATTCATGTGTAATTTATTTTCAATATTACTTTACACTCTTACTGTTTTCTTATTGGTTAGCAAAAATATTTTTGCATGTTAAAAATATTAACTATTTCTCCTGTGCTGGGCATTATTTTCCAGTTTATTGCTTGCAAGTTATTTTTATTTATGGTGTTTTTGATTCAAACCTTTTAAAAGTATTTTTTACGAAAGTTCATAAAAGTGATAACAAATCAAGTGATTCTAAAAAGCTAATGATTTAAACTGTTTGCTCCATTTCTGCCTATGTAATCTGCTCTCCCTGAAGAATCACCAGTCACCTTTTTATGCATTTTGATTGATTGTTACCAGTCTGACTCTATGTAAACTAATTCTTTCTCTATTTCTTTATTCATCAACCTTAAATAATAACTATTCTTGTCTCACTGTGCTGGGTCACAGTTTAGGTCACTTATATTTTCCTGTTTCTTCCTTCTTCCTCATGTTAAAAACTGATAGTTATATTATTATTTCCTCTGTTGATTGGTGACTTTTGTTCATTTTAATAATAAGCTCTCGATCTCTACTTATTTTTCCATCAATTTCATTCAGTATCTCATTTCTTCTCCAAGTAAAATGAGAATATTAGCAATCCCAAGCTTTCCTCCATTTTTCACTCTCCTTTTATCTCCTACTTTCTGGCAGCTACAATCTGATTTTACTTACCAAGGTTTTTGACCTAAGCCTGTGTTTATCTTGTATTTTACAGTCACAATAATGTCTTCTGTGCTTTCATGAAAACCAATAAGCAGTGGCTATATTATTATAGTTAAACATAGGAGTAATAACTATATTGCCCAGCCAAGCATTGTGATAGGATAATAGTTCCTTCTCTCCAGATATTCTACAAGTAGAAGGCTTCTAACATCAAGGTTATGATTTTAATTACTTAAAACCACACTGGTATTTAGTTTGCCTGTATTTGAGTGTAACTTTTTATACAGATTCCTGAGTTTCCTAATGTCTTTTTATTCCCCCTAGTTGAATGAAGAATTAGATGCTTTTTAAATATCTCATGTATTCTGTCTCTTCATTCAAAGCATCTACTCTGTGGGATCAGTTCATTCTCAGCGAGCTCTCTGAAATAGCCTTCTATCCTTTGCTGCAATCCAAACTGATTGCTTTTTAGGCCAACTATACTGCTTCTGTTATGAGATTTCCCTTTACTCTTTTCCTTATCTATGCCCACTCTTTCCTGGAGATGTATCTTCCTCATTAAAAAAAAAAAAAAAACTCTCTTAATTCTCTCACGTATTTTTAAATTTACCCTCATTATTGCCACATGGTATAATAATTGCAAATGCATACTGTGAAAGAAGGCTTCACTGCTTGCCAGCTCTATGATCTTGGATAATTTGTTCAAGTTCTTTGATATTTCACATCTGTAAAATGGAGGTTTCTAACAGTACATATTTTATAGGGTTGTTATGAGGATAAAGTATTAGTATTTATAATGCACCTGTGACACTGTATGACACCCAGTAATAATTTTCTTATCAGTGTTTGTTAGAAAGATTTTTTAAAATAAAATTTTATTATTTTAATTAAATAGAACACCTGGAATATTTTTTAAGTGATAATGATAACAAGCTGCTCTTTTATTTTTTTCAACTCTTGTGGAAATATCTCCATTGAGTCATCAGGAAATATGATGCAGATGCAGCTATTGCTTGAAAATACATATATAGCACCTCATTTTAAGTATATTCCTCTAATTCATGTTGAGCTTCTTTTTAAATCAAAAATGCTTGTGAAATTTTAGCAAATAGCATTTGGTATCTATGAAGATCATTGTTTTTATTATAATTATTACATTAATAACAAACTAATTTTAAAGGTTCTTTATTTTATATGATCACGTATTCTATTAGCGTGATACTGTATTTCTGCAACATTTGATTAATTTTTAATTTATATAATTAGTTAAACTTGCTTAAAAAAATCTACTTTTGTTAGATTTTCATTTTAGTGACGATGCTATATTTATAAAACCAATTGAGAAGTGCATTGAATATCTATTGCTGCATAACAAATTACCCCCAAAACATCTTAAATCAGCAAACATTTCTTATTTCACACAATTTCTGAAGGTCAAAAATCCAGGAGTGGCTTAGCTGATTCGTTTTGTCTGAGTCTCTCACAAGGTTGCAGTCAAGTTTCAGCCACGGCTGCATTTTTCTCAAGACTCCATTTGAGCAGGAGGATGGGCTTTCAACTCAGTTTAATGATTGTTGACACTCTTAAGTTTCTCTCTGCAGTTGGTCATAGCATTTAGTTTGTCACCACATGGGTTTCTCTCTAGGGTTGCTCACAAAATCGTAGCTGCTTCCCACTGAGAGAGAGAAAAGAATCCAAAATGATGCTAAAGTCCTTTATTACCTAGTATCAGATGTGACTGACCATGCTTCTATCATATGCTATTACTAATCACACAGACAAACCCTGGTAAATGTGGAAGGAAGCTACGAAGGGATGGCAGTACCAGACTATGGAGATTGTTGAGGGTCATCTTGGAGGCCAGCTACCATAGGAACTAATTTAACCCTTCTTTCCATCTAACCTTCCTTCCATCTTTCTTAGTCCTTTGTTTAAATTTAATTTACACATCTTTTAGTTAACACATTTTTTAATTTTAATTTTTATTTGACAACTTTTTTTTTTCACACTCATTGCTCTGGAACATAATAAGCCATTTAAATTTGTATACCTGATAACATATGAGCTTATATCTCCTAAATATTTTTATTTTTGCTAATTCTATTAAAATTATTCTTGCAGTTCATCATATACATCAATTACATACATCTCTCTTCCAGATCCCTCTTCCAGATATTATCTTCCTTCTTAGAATTTATATCACTCTATCCCTCTGAGGGATCTTTTCTAGTTTGTACTATATACATCATTGATTCATTGTTCTGCAGTGCCTCTTCTACTATTTATTACATCCCACGTGAATTTTAATTCTTTTATTGTAGCTTCCTAATTTAATTTTATTTCATTTTTATTGTTTTTATTGTACTCATCTCACTTTACACAACATTCTGTTATCTATTCAGTTCAATCTATTTCATTCTTGTAATTCCCTATCTTTACTCTAAATAGGACCCAAGTATTTCCTCACTTACTTAAGACACCATTTCCTTTCTAAAAAAAAAAAAAAATCCAGATTGTGTAGGACCTTATTTTTTGAGTTATTGATTCTCTCATTCTGAGTCTTCAGTGTGATGTTTCTTCCTGTTGTTCTTCAGTTATCCTGACTGTCCTGACTTAGGCTGCAACTCCATATTCTTTCTGCTGTATGAAATGAGGGCATTTCTGTCCACAGGTGTATAGGTTTCTCCTGGTTCAGTTCACTTTTCACTGAGTGTAATAATGGATACACCTCTTTAATTTCAAGTCAGAGGTCAGCAAAAAATGTTTGCCGCATGTAGTTTCTAACATTTACTTAGTGCAGCTCTGCTGTAAAAAGGTAAAGGACTTCTCAACCCATTCTGAAATGAGGCACCAGTTATAACCAAGAAAAACTATAATTCCAATGGCATATTGTTAACATAAATGTTCTTTTGCCTATTCCCAATAGTGTGTTCTTTTTTGTACTACTGCCAGCTTCTCCTCACTTAATACACACGCACAAACATCCTTAGTTTATGATTTCTGTACATTGTCATTAATGAAGATACTCATCCAGAAAAGTGGTGAGATAAATATGCAGCCATAAAAGAGAAAGATGGATAGATGGATGGATGGATGCTTAATGAGATAAACTTTGAGTCTCTGAAATATGAACATCTAATTACAGAAATAAAGATAAATATATAGGCAATAAATAAACAGTATATCAATGGATCTATAGATAAATAGATCAGTAGATGGATAGTTAGATTTTTTTCCCCATCAGACTTTATTGATAAGTTGAATTCTATACAGTTTGAGTTCTTAATGGGTGGTACCAGTATGAATCACTCATTTGGGTCTCCAAATTTAGCTCTATCTACCCTTTATCATTAGGAGATTTCATCGAGATGCAAACAATATGCATTAGTAATTAGTCTTAATTTTTATTGTGTTGTAGGATTTCATGTTTTTCCATGTTACTCTATTTTAAGAGAGTTGCCGAGAGACTGCTTCAAGTGTTTTTAGCTAGATTCCATTGTTGAATATGTAAAATCTTGCTTCCTAAAGTTTCTTAAATTGATTTTTGTCTTCTGTAATCTCACAGATTATTGATCCCAGTTTTAGATTCTAATGCACTATAGGTCTAGTAATTCCTTCTCTTTAGCTACTTCATCAGTACCTTTTAATGCTTTCCACTAGTTTATCCATCATTCTGATCACATCACTAGTCTCCCAAAACTACATAAGTACTAACTTTGGAATTATGTTCATGTCTTTCATTCTCAATACTCTAATTTCTTAGAAAAATCAGCCCTGTAAATAAACTTTTGTTACTGTATTACTCAATTTATTTTTTTAACAAGAGCTAAAATATACCTAAACATCTTTTAATCATTTTTAAATTTTGAGATTATTATAAATTTACACACAATTGTATGAAATAATACACAGAGATCCCATGTACTCCTTACCTATTTTTCTCAAATTGTAACATTTTGTAACACTATAGTACAATATCAAAACCAGAATATTGTCCTTAATACAGTCAAACCAGGATACTGACATCAGGTTGCTAATTTGTAGCCACATCTACTTCCCCACAACCCCACACTGTCCTGGCAACCACTAAACTGTTCTCCGGTTCTATAATTTTGTCATTTCAAGAATGTTATATTAAATGAAATCATACAGTATGCAACCTTTGTGGATTGTCTTTTTAAACTCAGCGTAGTTACCTGGAGATTCATTTAAGTTGTAATTTATAACAATAGCTCATTCCCTTTTACTGGTGAACAGTATTTCATGGTGTGCCTGTATTACAGTTTCTTTAACCATTTACCTGTTGAAGCCCGTTTGGGTTGACTCTATTTTGGGGGTTTTACAAAAAAAATATGCTTTAGCCATTCATGCCCTGGTTTTAATTGGACTTAAGTCTTCATTTCTCTAGGACAAATGCCATAAATATAGCAATCACATGTTTAGTTTTTTTAAAGTAGAATGTTTAATTTTCCAAAGAGGCTGTAGGATTTGTGGCATTCTCACCAGTAATACATATGAGCAATCTACTTTCCTCACATCGTAGCTAGCATTTGGTGGTGTTACTACTTTTTAAAAAAATTTTAACATTTTAAAATACACGTAAAGGTATCTCATTATGGTTTTAATTGTCATTTCCCTTATGGCTAATTATGATGACTATATTTTTCTATGCTTATTTTCTACCCATTTATCTTCTTCAGTGAAATATTTTATGTCTTTTGTCCATTTTCTAATTGGATTGTTTTGGATTATTTGCTTTTTTTTAGTGTTGAGTTTTGAGCGTTCTTTATATATCCTAGATAGTAGTCCATTGCTGGATATATGATTTGCGAATGTCATCCATCACACTGCAGTTTAGCTTTTCATGCTTTTAACAGGGTCTTTCACAAAGCAAATGTTTAAATTCTGATAGCATTATATTTATCAGAATTTATTTATCATTATATTTAGGTTTTCCTTTTATGGATTGTCCTTTTGATAGCAACTCTAAGAATACTTTTCCTAGTTCTAGAACCAAAAAGTTTTATTCTTAGTTTTTCTAAAGGTATTACAGTTTTATGTTTTACATTTAAACCTGTAATCCATTGTGTGTTAATTTTTTTTTAACATCTTTATTGGAGTATAATTGTTTTACAATGTTGTTAGTTTCTGCTGTATAACAAAGTGAATCAGCTATATGTATACATAGATCCCTGTGTTAATTTTTGTATAAGATGTGACACTTAGTTCTAGGTGTTTTTGTTTTGGTCTGTATCTTATTTATATTTTTTGTTAACACAGTTCTGCCTCGTTACTGCCAGGTGGAGGTAAAAGTCTAGCTTCACTATTTGGCCTCCATTAAGAAAGAGGGTTTGGGGTCCTCATTTATGCTAATGGCGATGGCAATTCTGGCTCCCCGGTTAGACTCCATTGACACCATGTTTGGGTTTGCCTTGTTATTTCCAGGCAATAGTAAAGTCTTGGATCTCCACCTGACAATATCACAGTGGGAAAGGGGTGAGGCACCTTGTTACTGTCCAATGGGGATGGAAGTCCTGGGTCCCCACTTGGTGTCCACTGACATCATGGGCGGGAGTGGGTTCCTTCCCAGCTAGCAGGTTTGAAAGTCCCAGCTCCCAACTATGTCCTCTCTGATAACACCCTGATAGGGGCTATAGGGGTACCTTATTACAGCCTTATAAGGGTGGAATTCTGGTCTCCCCAGTTGGCATTTGCTGCGGTGGGCTGAAATAAAGTGCTGAAATAAAGTGCTTATTGTCTGAAACATTTTTGTCTTGCTAGCCTACCACCTTTCCTGGTCCTTTGGATAGAGAGAGTAGTCTTTTTAAATTTTTCCCCCAATTTGACCCATTGACATTTCTGGGTTGTCAGTCTTCAGCTCTATGTCTGAGGTGTATATAGTAGACAAACAAATGATACAAATGGACCTGTTTACAAGACAGAAACAGACTCACAGACTTAGAGAAGGAACTTATGGTTGTCGGTGGGGAGGGGGTGGGATAGTTAGGTAGTTTGGGATTGACATGTACACACTGCTATATTTAAAATGGATAACCAACAGGGACCTACTGTATAGCACAGGGGACTCTGCTCAGTATTATGTAACAACCTAAATGGGAAAAGAATTTGAAAAAGAATAGATACATGTATATGTATAACTGTATCACTTTGCTACACACCTGAAACTAACACAACATTAAAAATAAAAAACAACAAGAAAACCCAGAAACTCACCTCCTTGTCATTTCTCAGATCCTAAATCTGCTAGCTAATCTGCCTTTCTGTCTCCACCTTTGAGGCTTCTTACATTTGTTTTGTGTATAATGTCCAGAATTTTTACTTGTACTTAACAGGAGGAATAAGGAAAAGTTCATCTGCTCTTTTATTTTTATATTGAAAAACGTACTAAGCCTCATCATGCAAATCTTACCTTCAGGTTTACCTCCTATTTTAATCAACTGCATCTGAAGAATTATTATCTTGTTTTTAGCTACTGCAGTCTATCTTGATTGTAGTCCAATATTTGACTCCTCTGTTCTTCTTCCAGATAGGACTTTAATTTGTCAAGATATTTACCTTCTTCTTCACTGGAAGCTAGTCATATGCCAGCATGGGGAGAAGGAGGGGATATAGATGGGGCTAGTAGATATACACCATACTATATATGGCAGCTCTTTCCCTTGTCAATTATTATTTTAGGCCCATGCTTGTGACTCACCCTAGGGAATGTGACATGAGGGAAACCAGTGGGAGGCATTTGGGAAAGTTTTCCTCAATCCTAAAACAAGCAAACAGCATCTTTTCAGATGTGGATGTGACCCTGGAACTTGCATTGATAGAAAGGAAAACGATGGCAGGGGGCAAAAATGTAAAGAACCTGGGATTTTGACAATTTTATTCAGGTATGAAATTAACCATCTTCAGAGCTGACCTCCTCGTGGAACTCTTGTTTTGTGACATAAATTTATTGAATTTTAAAGCCACTTTGAATTAAGTTTTTAAAATTCTTATTACTCCTTGTTACTAAAAGCATACTAACTGCTTCTAAAGCTATCAGAAATATCACTTGAAACAAGCAATAGTAATCATAAAAAATAATCCATAATCAGTGACCTCATCATTTTTAGAACATGCTCAGAGAGTCAAGAAAACTATATTTATTTAGTCAACAATACCTTCATAATGCAAGCTTGTAATGGCATATTATTCTCACTACGTTTCACAGGCGAGTGAGACTGGTTCTTCGGGAATAAGAGATTTGTTTACAGGCACACAGATTTGAATGGCTGGAATTCAAGCCAGGGCTTGTGGTCTGAATCTAGCGATGCTGGTTATTATATGTACGAATTCTGTTCAGTAGTAAAGCCACCAGTGTGCTCTGTGGTTCAGACATTCTTCTATCTAAACGTATTACCTAAGAAATTGGCACCAACACAATATTCTCTAGGGAGTTAGAACTCATTTTCATCTGTAGATGGAGAGATTTTTCTTTAATTTTTCTGTATATATAGCAGAGAACCTAGGGAAACTACTAACTGTTCTTGAGAGACACACTAGTAGAAGAACAGCTGGAGGACAGTGTGACTCCACAGGCAGAACAGCAGGCTAGAGATCAAGGGACCAGAATTTCTGATCCCATTTCCCATTCATAAGGGGGAGTGACCTTGAACAGATCCCTGTGTCTGGTAGGCCTCTGCCCCAGCAGAAATGAACATGGAGATTGGAGGCTAGGTTTGATGTATATTTAATATTTCCAGTCTATATACTAAGGCTGTTTCCATGGAAACTTAAAGGTATTTGCTGGTAGCAGATGTTTGTGGTATCATATCCCAGTGCAAATGACATCTAATCCTCTTAGTGATATCAGGAAGGGGCATTCTCAAGGGCTACTGAGAAACTCTTAAAATTATAAAACAATGTTTATCTTAATTTGCTTTAAAATACAGAATTATGGAGCTGAGAATTAATACATTGGTATATATTAGCAACCCCTGATCAGCCTCTCTAATTTCTCATTAAAATGTTAAATAAATAAATAAATAAGTAGAATAGAATAGGGTCAAAACATCAACAGTAAAGAAAGCAGAAATATTGTTCAATAATATGACTCGAAAAAGAATTTCCAACAACCAAAATGTAGAGAAGATGTCATTGCAGAGCAATGAGACAATGAGAGCTTGTTTTCCTATGCTTCTACAATATTCATTTGATACAAGGATATAGATTCTTTGTCAATGAGAGATGAAAAAGGCCTTCTACCTCCCGTAAAATGCTACTTCCAAGGTGTTTTGTGTTGTTTGTGGCAGAATACTGTGGTTGTATAAAAATCCAGACTTTTAATATGATAAATTCTCATTGGAAAAATATTGACAAGTGTCACAGAAGTGGCTTCTTTTCCATTCTGACGTGCTTTCTGGTTTGGTCCCCAAGAGTCTGTTAGCTTTGTTCTTTTCTATGTTCTATTTCATAATGACCTATTGAAGCACTCACTTTAGCCATCCAGATTGCCACAGCATGGCATTGTATCATGCTGAGATGTCACTAAGCCTCAGTCTCCAAGCCTGGAAAAATGATTAAAGTGATTGCCTTCCTAAGGGAATACTTACATCACTATCCTTGAAAAATAATGAGAGGCCGCCATAATTGACATTATCACATGTTGTTACTATCCCTAAGGCTTTTTAAAGTAATCATAGACAGTGTAGACAATACCCTGATAATAATGTGGCCTCAAATACAGATAGCTATTCCCTTTTATGTTGCAGTTGCACTAACCTCAAGCTGTAGATTAATGAAGGTAGAACAAGTCAACTCAGAGCTGGTTAAAGACCCAGGCAAGTACAACAGTCACCTCAAAGGAAGACAATAGAAATTTAAAAATCAAAGCTACCGATGAATATTTATGGAATCCATGTGGGGAGTTAACATAATAGATTCAGGTCTCCTAAGGTCAGGGATCCTCTTATGCATTACAACCAACTATGTGTACAAATATCTGTCTGTGCTCATTTGTGTCACCTCCATGAATCCTTCTCTGACCCAGTAGTCTTGTCCCAGAATCCGTGAAACTGTGGCAGGTAAATTCATCAGGTTGCAAGTAAGATAAAATCTCAGATGCTTCACAGTCCTTAACAGTTATGGCAGTGAGGATATATGATGCTGAGGAGATATGGCTTTTTGAAGAGGAAAGACAAGGGTTCCATGACAATGTTAGGGGATAAGAGAAAATTCTTTGGTATCTGCTACTCAGCTAAATGGTGGGCAAGGGTGGAGGGGATTGGAAGTAAGGGCCCCTTACTCTCATACCTGTTTATGAACTTTAGAAGCTGAACAGCAAGAGGTAGTATTGAAACAAGCTTCCAAAATGGTGCCTTGTGCTGCTCACTGTCTTCTGTGCAGGCAGAGAAAGGGCTGTTAGTAAGACAGTGGGTTTGCAAACAGCATGGCTAGAGCCAAAACAGTGTAATTGTAGATGCTGGGAAAAGGAGTCCTCTAATCTGAAATAAATGACGTCAGCAATGAAGACCTTGTTATTCAACACAAAGCTTTGTATAGACTAACAACATTAGAAGTTTGATGACTGAGTGAGTGAATGGTTTCTGGAACTAAAAGTAAATGTGCATTGCGTATGCAGATTCACTCTCTCTTTCCATGCCGGGCCACCCATGCCCCGTGTTTCCCATACCTTCTGCCCTGACCTCAGCTGCTTTCAGGAAAAAAATGATTAGGGATAGGGCAGTGGATGTCCTGTCCCCAGGGAGGGCCAATGGCCAAATACTATCATTCAAGTATGCTGGGTAACTTCAGGGAGGGAAAGGACTCCAACTTTTATAGCTCTGTTGGATAGAGGCACTCTAGCCACCATCTTAACAGTGGGAGGAGGAGGTGCCCAACTTCAACAATGTGTTTTGAACAAACTTTGCGGTAAAAAAGAGAAATAAAAATAATCTCCTAGGTAGAGCTCTTTACTAGCAGGGGTTGATTCTCACCTTAATGTATCCAAGGAGTTGATGTGTTCTGGGCTTGTACTTCCCTATGCTAAAAGTGTCAGAGGAGATAAAAGTAGAGAAATATTAGTATAACAAATTCCCCTACCATTGCCACCAGTGGATAGGTAAAAATTTAGCACAAGTACTTCTACACTCAGAATTTCGAAGCTTTCACTATATAAGTGATAGCCTGTTGACTGCTAAGTCAGAAGCATGAGTCTCAACAGCTGTGACAACAGTGTTACCAAACATTTGCCAAAAGGGAAGGATTATAAATTCCAACAGAAACCAGGGGCAAGTAGCTGAAAAAAGTTTCTTGGAGCCATGTAGGCAGATGCACAACACTCAGTACCTCCTATGGTCAACACTGTTATCTCTTCAGCTATACAACCACTAAGAAGTATCCAGCATCTTATTGGACTCTTGGTGTGGGAGACATCATGTGCCTCACTTGAGCATCCTACTTGATCCTTTATATCAGCTAACATTCAAACCAGCATCCATCCTTTCGGTGAGACACACACCAAGGAGCTGCAATAGAAGCTGTCCAGTATACTGTGACATGCTCTCTACCTTTGGATCCCAACTACCCCAATGACCCCTTTGAACTACTAGTCTCTGAAACTTGGTGACATGGCTGATTGGAGCCTCTGGCAAAGGGAGGCTGTCTTACCTCAAAGTGTCGCTTGCGGTTGTGAATGTGTTGCTTTCCAGACACAGCTATCAGCTCAACCCATTTTCAAAAGCAGCTCTTAGCTTGTTACTGGATTCAAGCTGAATTTGTATACCTGATCCATGGAAGTCTGTGACTCTCTGACCTGATACTCCATTTTGAGGAGAGTCAGCTTGGATTAAATGACTAAAAAGACTCAATTGTCAAGTGGAAATAGTAAATAAGAACACAGCCAGTCTGACCCTAACAGCATTTCAGCTTTGCAGTTTTAAAAAAAGGAGCACATAATAACTCATATGTGGTTAGTGAAAGTGCAAATTGGTTCAGTCTTAGGATGTTAATTTGGCAATAATTAATTCAAAACAAGGATGAAAAAGTATATTTCTATTTAGTGTGTATATTAAAATGCTGCAACTTAATGGCAGTAATGATTTAAATATTTGTCAAGTTAAAAAAAAAAGAGTAGCTCTCAGTCTAGGGTGAACTTTGTTCCCCATTCCACCCACTTAAGCAAAAAACACCAGCTCATTGGGGCTCTCAGTTCAGGTTCCTCTAAATGCCTGAACTGTTTCACTGTATTTCAGCTAAGCCAAAACCCAATGATGTCTACTAGGCTGATGCAGTTCTGCCTAATGCAAGCTATTCAGAACTGAAAATAGATGTACTTGTTCTGCTCAGTGGGAATAACTCAAGACTTTTCTCAAAACACAATCCTGTAGTCACGTCAGTGAATCTTTTGATATTTTATTGACTCTTGAACTGTTGACAGTGGCTTAGCTATTTGGTGCCCTACTTGGAATACTACTGACTGGCGAAATAAAGCAATACTTTGGGGTCCAGGAATGATTGAGACAAATCATGGCTGCTGATTGAACTCTCTGGACCACTCATGTACCTGCCCACAGTAAGGCTGTGTTTCCTGATGAGACCCATCAGAATCAAGTTGCTGACTGAACCACACAACTCGGATTGTCACTATTGCTGTCTAGATCTAACATTATACCAGACATGGAAACGTAAGCACCATAGTATACTGGGCACAAAGAAAAGAACTATGTTTCTGCTGCAGTGGATACCACTGCATTGCCAGACATGCAACTCCAGCCCAAATTTGACCCATATCACTATGAGAGGGGGGATTTAGCATAATCCATTTTCCTGGCCCCTGCTAGTAGAATGACTACATCAGACTTCTGGCCAATTCCTGGGCTATTGGTGGTGGTCACCACTGATCAAGATGGCTTGACTAAACTTTAGACAGCCTTCTTCCTGCCTTCCCTGGCCTCCTTCTTACCCTGGCCCTTACTGAATCCAGATGGCCTAATTATAGAAGTCCCTCCCCTCCCTTTGCTTACAGTATTTACTTTAGAAATGTGTTATTGTAAAGTCTTTCTCTGCCTCTTTGAGATGTAAAAATGTTTTAAAGCCTCTTTCTGTGTAAGACTCTTTCTCAAGGACCTAGGAGCCATTCCCTTGAAATATAACCAATCAAGGAAGATAGCTCCCTATCTCCTATCTCTTTGCGAAGGTAAGAACCTAACTTCAGTGAACACTGCACTCCAAGTTGTACAACTGCTTTCTGTTATTGAGACAAAGTTTGCTTTTCCTTTGGGTAAGGTCAATTAGCAAACACAAATGGCCTAGGACACCCTGACCCTATTCTTCTGTCCTTTGTTTTTGTAGAGTTGAATTTAGACTGTGTTTTGATTTCTCCTTGCTATTGCTGTAGCCTTGAGTTAAGTGTTTCTTACATGTTTAACTTTGTCCATTGAAATTTTTTGCTTTGATAGCACTGTTGACACTTTTCAGATTAAGAAGTGGCATACTCTGGTTTGATTAACTCAATATAGCCACACTCTTTTGGAGATTGAAACTAAGCTGAACCTTTTGTTTGGCTTTCCAGACCTTTTGCACTCTGACAATGGTGAGAAAAAGGCACTCAAAATGACTAAGAGGGCTTCCCTGGTGGCGCAGTGGTTGAGAGTCCGCCTGCCGATGCAGGGAACACGGGTTCGTGCCCCGGTCTGGGAAGATCCCACATGCCGTGGAGCGGCTGGGCCCGTGAGCCATGGCCGCTGAGCCTGTGCGTCCGGAGCCTGTGCTCCGCAATGGGAGAGGCCACAACAGTGAGAGGCCCGCGTACCACAAAAAAAAAAAAAAAAAAAATGACTGAGACAAGCTATTCAATGAACCTTCCCTGATTCTTATCATCCACAGACATCTGATATCATTTAGCACTGGAATGACTACCTCAAAAATTTTCTCAAAGTATTTTCCACTATACCTCATTAACTTCCTTCTGATTCATTCCCCTTAGTAAAGTAGTTTGGCCACTAAATATGGCTGCTTCCAGCAGAAAAGGATCATCTCCTCTAGACCACTTCCTAGATAATGATCAATATAAAAGAGTAGGTTTTATATAGCCTAACTTTAAGAATCCTGCACTATTTCTGGGCATGCTGCTGCTTTTTTTCCCCTAATAGCAACCCTGAACTAGTCTGGTTGGAGTACTCTATGTGGAAAGACAGCCAAAGAAGGGCTCAAAAATTCAAACTTAAGGCTGGTTCTGCCACCTGGATTCTCTTGTTAGACTGACAAGATCTTGTGTCATAAAGATAATGATCCCTTGGTTGAGTACATACTTGCTAAATCCCCCTACAGTGGTTCATGGGAGCCAAAGAGGGGCTATAATGAGTCTCTGCATCTTATTAAAATACCCTTGTCCCACTTCTATCTGACCCCTCTGAATGAAAGTATTGGGTGAAAGCAGGTATTATTGGGGGAAAAAAAGGAAATTTACAGCTAGTATAATGAGACATACCCATAATTTTGTGGTGGAGGGAGAGCAACATCCCTGTCACTTGGGGAGAGGACACCGTAGATCTTGGAAGATAAAGGGAAGTGAGGAACATTAATGATCTTTAGAATAGCTTCTGGAGCCTTCCTCATGAAGGAAAACACCCTAGCGTGGCTCTCACAAACTTATTACAAGCCCATTAATATTAATGACTGCTGGGTCTACCCTCACTTACCAGAATTAATTCTGACTAATATTTGACTATGATAAGATTTGGTCCTTTTTTAAAATTTTTTTTAAATTGAAGTATAGTTGATTTACAATGTTGTGTTAATTTCTGCTGTACAGCAACATGATTCAGTTAGACATATATTGATACATAGTCTTTTTTAATATTCTTTTCCATCATGATTTATCATAAGATATTGAATATGGTTCTCTGTACTATACAGTAAGAACTTGTTGTTTGTCCATTCTATATATAATAGCTTACATCTGCTAACCCCAACCTCCCACACCACCCTCCCCCAGCTCCCTCCCCCTTGGCAACCACTAGCCTGTCCTCTATGTCTGTGAGTCTGTTTCTATTTCGTAGATAGGTTCATTTGTGTCATATTTCAGATTCCACATATAAGTGACATCGTATGGTATTTGTCTTTCTCTTTCTGACTTACTTCACTTAGTATGATAATCTCTAGTTGCATCCATGTTGCTGCAAATGGCATTATTTCATTCTTTTTTATGGCTGAGTAGTATAAAAAAGTAGTAGTACTGTGGTCCTTTCAGTCATACCAAGAAGTGTATTAGTAACTACAAGGCATAGCCCCAGCTCCTGTACCTTTCACACCCAAAACTTGTTAACAACTGTAGCAGTCTTTTAGTGGGATGGACAGATGTCATCTAACTGGTGGTGTAGAAAAACAGGATAGGTTGGACTGATTGCTCTCAGTTATTCAAAATGAACTAGGACCCCAAGACGTACTAATTGTCCAGGAGGTCATATTGGTGACACAGTCCACTAGTGGACTCTGATTAGTATAAATAAGGGTTTCTTTACAGGGGCACCATGTGCACCTGGGACTTTACTTCTTGTGTAGAATTACAAATATTAACTTAATTTTCTTCTGAAAATAATTTGATTTCTACCTTAACCGTGGTAATAAGAGACCTTCAGGTGTTTAAGAAAATACTGCTAGTAGATCATGTAACCATCAGATAACTGGGGAGGGCTTCCCAAAATGAAGAAGTTCTTGGTTACTGAGGGGGGCTTTCTGGAGGGATAGTTTACTTGATATTTATGTGCGCTCTGTGGGCAGTTATCCCTAAAATGGGAGCTGTCTAATTAGAAAACGTGATATTAAATTGGTCCCTGACTTTAGCTGAAGTAATCAATGGCATTACCTAGGCTGTAGAAGGCATTCAGGCTAGCTTTAGCTCACTGGTCAGACTTGTTCTGTAAAATAGAATTGACCTGTGCTTTCTTTATTTGGGTGAAAGTAGAAGCTGTGAAACTGCTAACATCCCCTGATATACAAGGATTAATGCCTCAGGAAAAAAATGAAGGTCAGAGTAGAGTTTTAAAGAGAAAAGTAATCTGGCTTTCTAAAGCACATACTAATTTTTATGGTGATGTTGGATTAGTTCAGCTTGCCAGGTCCAGGAGTTGGGGTAGGAGATCTTAAGGGGTAGAGTTGAGGTCATTGCTACAAGTTAGCCTCATCTTGATGCTTGGATTCCTGTTGGTAATAGTCTTAATTAAGTGCTATTGAGGCAAGGTAAGTGGACTTTTCCTCAGCTTCTGTCAGTCAGTTTAATTAAGTGGCTGAAGGAGTGCTGTACTAATGGGAAAATTCACCTCAAGTTCAAGATGGTGTAGAAAAAATAGGTGGAAATTATTGTGAGACAGTTGGCCATGGGTCTCTTGAATTTCTGCATATCTTGCAAACAGAGGCATAGATTGTCATCTTTTCCAGACTATATATTCAAGGATATTTGTATAGAAAACAACCAGAGAGAGTGTATTCTTCTGGAACAAAGATCTGGGATGCTTCCTGTTGAGTGTTATAAAGACAGTGTTCTTTCTAGGGCAAGGACAAAAATCCTCACTGCCCATTATAAAATAATTGGGTTTTCTAAGCTCAGGATTTTTTTTCTGTTACGCATACCACTGAATATATTGGCATCATCTCGCTTTTGTCTTATCACCCCATAGAAATACAGGGGCTTGAGGTACTGGATATTATTAATGCTATGAGAAGTAAACTGTCTTTTATCTTTTACCTAGAACTCTCATGTCTTCTGTTTGCATAATTAAAGTAGCAATGGGCTAACTTATCAGTTTGCTAGTAGTGTATTGTAAAATCACACACACTTCATAGTTCTTGATAAATATGATATAAAAATAATGAAAGTAGCTTTAGCTAAAATAACTAAGAAAAAAAGACAAATTAAAAAATAATAAATGAAGAAACATTACAACTGATGCCACAGAAATAAAAAAGGTCATAAGAAACTACTGTAAATCATTATAGATCAATAAATTAGACTAGAAGGAATAAATTCCTAGAAATATTGAACCAACTAAGAGTGAATCATAAAGAAATAGAATATCTGAAGCAACTGACAAAGGATTACTCTCCAAAATTTACAAGCAGCTCATGCAGCTCAGTATCAAAAAAAAAACCAATCCAAAAATGGGCAGAAGACATAAACAGACATTTCTCCAAAGAAGATATACAGATAGCCAACAAACACATGAAAGAATGCTCAACATCATTAATCATTAGAGAAATGCAAATCAAAACTGCAATGAGATATCACCTCACACCAGTTAGAATGGCCATCATCAAAAAATCGAGAAACAATAAATGCTGGAGAGGGTGTGGAGAAAAGGGAACCCTTTTGCGCTTTTGGTGGGAATGTAAATTGATACAGCCACCATGGAGAACAGTATGGAGGTTCCTTAAAAAACTAAAAATAGAACACCATACGACCCAGCAGTCCCACTACTGGGCATATACCCTGAGAAAACCATAATTCAAAAAGAGTCATGTACCACAATGTTCACTGCAGCTGTATTTACAGTAGCCAGGACATGGAAGCAACCTAAGTGTCCATCAACAGATGAATGGATAAAGAAGATGTGGCACATATGTACAATGGAATATTACTTAGCCATAAAAAGAAATGAAATTGAGTTATTTGTAGTGAGGTGGATGGACCTAGAGTCTGTCATACAGAGTGAAGTAAGTCAGAAAGAGAAAGACAAATAACGTATCCTAACACATATATATGGAATCTAAAAAAAAAAAAAAAAAGGTCATGAAGAGCCTAGGGACAGGACAGGAATAAAGATGCAGACCTACTAGAGAATGGAGTTGAGGACACAGGGAGGTGGAAGGGTAAGCTGTGACAAAGTGAGAGAGTGGCATGTACGTATATATACTAACAAATGTAAAACCGATAGCTAGTGGGAAGCAGCCGCATAGCACAGAGAGATCAGCTTGGTGATTGGTGACCACCTAGAGGGGTGGGATAGGGAGGGTGGGAGGGAGGGAGACGCAAGAGGGAAGAGATATGGAGATATATGTGTGTGTATAGCTGATTCACTTTGTTATACAGCAGAAACTAACACAACATTGTCAAGCAATTGTACTCCAATAAAGACGTTAAAGAAAATAGTATTGGACCTTCCCTGGTGGTCCAGTGGTTAATACTCCACTGCAAGGGACACTGGTTCAGTCCCTGGTGGGTGACCTAAATCCTGCCTGCCGCATGGTACATCCAAAAAGGGTCCAGAATAAAGTGTCTTAAAAATGTTTGTTAAAAAAAAAAAAAGAAAATACTAGGGGTAGTACTCAGAATATTAAATATAATTATTTTCATATAATCCAGAAATCCCACTTCTGGATTTATATACAAAATAATTGAAACCAAGATCTTGAAGAGATATTTGCACTCTTGCAGCATTATTCTTTATAGCCAAGATAAGGAGACACCTCAAATGTCCATTGACAGATGAATGAGTAAAGAAAATGTGGAATATACATACAACGGATTATTTTTCAGCCTTAAACAAGCAGGATATGCTGCCATATGGAACAACGTGGATAAACCCAGAGGATATTATGCTAAGCTAAATAGACCAGTCACAGAAGAACAAATACTGCATGTTTCCACTTATATGATATATCTAAATTAGTCACATTCATAGAAACAGAAGTAGAATGGTGGTTTCCAGGATCTGAGAAGAGAGGAAAATGGAGATTTGCTGTTCAACATGTATAAAATTTCAGTTATACAAGATGAATAATGAATGATTTCTAGTGATCTGCTGTACAACATTGTGTGTATAATTAATAATACTTTATTGTGCATTTAAAACTTTGTTCAGAGGTTTCACATTTAGTATTCTTACCACAATAATTTTTTTAATGCTATAGTGTAACAGTGGTCATCACATTGTTTCAAAATATGCTTTTATTATTTTTACATATTATAAGAAGACAACTAGTGATAATCAAACACTGAAAATTTCATTGAACACACTTTAATCCCTAGTGTTTTTCTTTTCAAAGTCTTCCTTCGTTCACAATTATCTTTTTTTTTTTAATGGAAATGCATTTCTTTTATTTATTTATTTTATTTTGCTGTGTTGGGTTTTCGTTTCTGTGCGAGGGCTTTCTCTAGTTGTGGCAAGCAGGGGCCACTCTTCATCGCGGTGCTCAGGCCTCTCACTATTGTGGCATCTCTTGTTGCGGATCACAGGCTCCAGACGCGCAGGCTCAGTAGTTGCGGCTCACAGGCCTAGTTGCTCTGCGGCATGTGGGATCTTCCCAGACCAGGGCTTGAACCTGTGTCCCCTGCATTAGCAGGCAGATTCTCAACCACTGCGCCACCAGGGAAGCCACACAATTATCTTATAGGTTAAATTTACTGTAGAAAAGTTGAGGGATCTGATGGCTCATCCTGGTTCGCCCCCAGACAGCCTGGCTTTTATCCTTTTCAAATATTGCTACAGAATTTCATAAATCTTTTGAAAAATCTTAAGATTATTTGACTGGTAAATAAATGTACTTTTTTTGGGCAAAAATATCAGGGAAACAAGAAGGAAAGGAGTGAAAAAAGTATAATAGCTGAGAACAGAAAATATTATTAAAGATTCATTTATTCATTCAACACATGTTAATAGAGCACTGCTATTTGTCCAGTACTAGTCTAGGTGAGGGGGAAATACAATGAATTAAACAGGCAAAATCTGTGCCTTTCTGCAATGTTCATTCTTTTGTGGAGAGAGAGAAAAAAACAAATACGTGATGACACTTAAAGCAAGATTAAGGATAAAGACTGTTGATTGGCAAGGATAGGGTTGCTTTTCTACATAGAGTGCATAGGAACAACCTCAGAGATAAGATTACATTTGAACAGAGAAATGAAGAAAATGAGGGAATTAGCCATATGGATATCTGAGGAATGAATACTTGCATCTTCAGACCTTTCTGAAATTGTCCCTTATAAATACTGTTTTGAGTCTAACTAACTGTGTAGCAAGTTATATAAAAGTTAAATGGTTTAGATAAGGACAATCACTGGTTTAAACAGTATTTCATGCTAACTTAATTGAGTCCACTTTGGCTAATATACTTTTCTCTGAGAATTACAATCAAACTAAAGGCAAATTTAGTTCCAACATGGAAATTGAACAGTTCAACTTCTGGCTTTAACTTTATGTTCTAGCTTCAAGCAATTTGGTGAATTGGCACATTTATGAATTAACGACCTCATACTAATAATAACATGATAAAAAAATTTTAAGATTTCCAAGAAATAACTGTTCTTCAGAAAGATCAATCTTGTTTAATTTATAGCATTTGTGTATGATGTCCGAGATATTTCACAAGGGAATTTTAAAAATACTACCTATCCTTTGAAGAAAATTCACTTCCAGTGTTTTTTCACTATGATTAATAATAGAAATATATAAAAATAACATATTGTTTGGCAATCAAATATCACATTTCTTGGGGAGAGGAAAATGATCTGCTCAAAGAAAGATTGCAACCATGTGCAAAATCCCATTTTAACATGTTTAATCTCTTAAAAGCTGATGCTTTTATAGCACTTAAAAATTATAAAAATATTTCTCATCACTTACCTCTTAAATTCTTATAAAATCCAGCTAGTATATATCACAATTATAATTGATAATGTTTAAAGTTTTTTCCATTTTACCTAAAGGAAAACACATATAATTCTTTTCCAACATAGATCTGTGCTAACTTGCTAGGTAGTTGTCTATTGCGTATTTGTGGTCTTTATATCTCTCAATTGATCCCTGAGAGTTTTTAGCTATTTTTGTTGTTGTTAGTTTGGGTGCAGTCTATTTCAATTTATAATCTCTGCAAAAATTCCAATGAAAGTACACCTGAGTTGGTATCCCGAGGTCTAATTTTAAGAAGAAAATGTGTTAAGAAGGTTCTGTCACTTGGGAACACCTTCCTTACCTTATGTGGTCGATAATATGATAATCTAGTCCTGTCTACAAATTGTCCTATTGTGAAGTCAGGCTGATGATTTCACTTCATCTGAATTTTTTAGGGTAACTTAATATGTATGTTAATTCTACCATGATGTGTGTAGCTGTAATGTTACTTCCATTTTGTCATGTCTTTATTCCCACCTTGTAACTTACGATATAAAGGCTAGGGTTTAAGGGCAATAGTTCATTATATCAATATAAATTTAATCGAACACATTGCTGTTGCTAACAGGTGGCAGTTCGTCAATAAAAATAACTGCGTCTGGCAGTACCAAGTAACTCTTTTATGACATTTTGTCCTAGCCAATTTTTACTTCCATTTTGTCATTTATACCATAGTTTCTCCTAGGAGTAATGAATATGGATGCCCCATTTTCAATGCCATTTTATTTATCAGAATTGTCCTTCTTCATTCCTTTACAATCTGATTTGTGGGCCCTTCATTTTTATTCTGAGTTCCATTTAAGTCAGTATACAAATATGTATAAAGTAATTCTATTGATCAAAAACAAACAAGATCTGAGAAAAGAGAAATATCAAACATATAAAATAATTGTTAACTTGCCTAAACTACTTGTGTTCTCAAAACAGAAAAAAAAATAAAGCTATTGATTAAAGTGATGGAAATTTGACACTAATATACATACAGTATGATGTGAGTAAATCAGAAATGTCGTTATTTTTCCTTTTATGAAATATTACTAGTTTTGTAAGCATAGGTGATCTACACATAGAAAATAAGGAAGTGAAATCTTCATCTTCCCTTTGGAAGGCAGGCAAAAAAACAATAATTTTACTTTTTCTTAGCACAACTAAAGCAAAGAAAGTTTCTACCTTTCATTAAGAAGCTGACCATGAAAGAATTTCCTCATCCAACCATAATTGGGGTCAAAACTTATTTTCATAAAATAGTGGGTAATAGAAGTTGATAGCACAATTGTCAAGTAAGTTAATCTATTGCCCTAAAATAATCCTGGCTTACTTTCCTGGGCTTTGCTAAGTTTCCTTAACCCCAGAATATTCTAACCGTCCCATATGCCTGTGACTGTTGATTTTCACAAGGACTGTGAAACAGTATGTGTGGTTGGATCAATTCCAATTCATTACTACTATTAAGAAAACAGTTGAAATAATACACAATTGAATAATAATCTAAGATTATATTGGTAAGGCCAGTTTTGCAGAGGACAGCATCTGTGTGATTCACCCACCCAATCATACATGCTTTTGTTGCCTATTGGTGCCTTCCCCATCTTGTATGATTCAAGTCAGATACACTCACTTGTCAGGAGACAACATAAGGTACTTTACAAACTAAGACAAGCCATAGAAGGTAAAAGCCAGACACTAACATATTATCTGTAAAAAAAAAAAAGAAGAAAAAGAAAAAAAGGCCTAAACTTTAGTGAAACTTCAAGGAAATTAAGAGGACATTACATGAAAATTATGGGTTTTTAAGGTGTAAGGTCTTTGGCATGTCATATAAATTTTCTTTATCTGAGTCTCCTCAAGTACAAATTATGGATAATTTTCCCACCACGCACATAGTATTTCAAAAAATGACATGTTCTACATGCCTATCACAGTGCTTGGAACATAAAAGGTATCCAGTAATTCACTAACTAATTGTGATAGTTGTATATTGTTAGCTGCTCTCTGTTTTTAAACAAATCGTGTGTAGGAGGACATGTGCCTGCTTTACCTAGCTTTTAACTGTGTAAATTACTAGATGCTAAAATTAAACCATCTTCAAAAGTTTATTGATGTCTGAAGAATATACACTCTTTAAAGCAGTGTACATGAATTTCAAATGCAGGTAATTCTATGTTCTAATATGAAAACAATTAGTGCCATAAGTTTTAAAGAAGTAAAAAAAATAAAAAATAGAAGTATGTTCTCATATTCTTGTATGTATCTCATATTCTTCTTTGTCTTTAAGACGGACAAAATCAGCAGTGTGACTGCATGGATAAAAATCTGCTGAACCAATTAATAGAGAACTGGGGAGGTAATTTCACAGCAAAATTTCCAAAGGAAAGGAGAAGAGGGCCTTCTGTATCTAAATCAGGACTGCTCTTGCAACAATATTAGAAACTATCACTCTTCAAGAAAGATAGAAGTACAATTTTATAACTGATGGAGGAGGTTGAAGAGAATCTTTTTGATGAAAGTCTCAAAGTACAGTCTATTTCTACCCAGATCAAAAAGGAACAGGAACAAAGAAAAGAAAAATCAACCTTGTAATAGGTTATAAATGGAGTGAAGGGATGATTTTTTTCCATCTCTCACCTTTGAAGGTGATGTGGTGTGACATTTTGAAGAATAATTACCAAATCTTTGTGAAATATGGTATTATCTGTATGAAATATGGAGACAGAATATAAGTTGGGTTGTATGATTGAGATTATACAGAATCACATTTATAATATTCATAAGTAGCTGGACACTATATAGTTAGTTGGTCTTTTAGAGCTCTAAAGTCAGAGTGAACAATGTGACAGTTTGTTCCCTTGTAGAATATAAACATCATGGCAATTGGCTATTTCTTTTACACGTGGTTTAAGCACCATCCTTCCTCGAGACAAAACACAAAAACAAAAACAAAAGACTGCGATTCCTGGGATCATTTCTGACTCTTTAATACTCTAAGAATGAGATCAGTGACTTATTCCAGCATGTATTCTTACTGTCCCAAAGAGGCTTTATAAAATTTAATTTAGTGTAAACAAAATTTTAGATTAACTAAAATGTATTCTTAGGAGGCAGCATCATGTAGTGGAAAAGGCACTGTATCTGAAGATAAAAAAATGTGAATTTGAGTTACAAATGTTCATTCACTAACTACATTGTGTCTTCACTTATAAAACATGATGTCTGTTCTGGAAACATCACAGAATTATTATGGTTATTAAATGGAATGATATGTTTAAATGTTCATAAACTAGAAAGCATTATAGGAATATAATATATGATTATTATTAGCTGCTAAATTAATAGAGGTAAAGTGAAAGGAATTAATATTTGTTTACTACCAAATGTGGTATTAAGCAGTTAGCATATATTATCTCATGGGCTTCTGTTAATCTTTATTTTAGGAGTGAGAAAGATGGTATTAAGAGAGGTCATGTAACTCGTTCACCATAACATATCTAGTAAATGGAAGAATCAGGTCTTCTGACTGAAAACTCATTCTCTTTTCACCTACCTTAACACTATGTCATAAGAATTGGAGTTGTGAGGACAGCACAGAAAATGCTATTTTAACCCATCAAGTAATGTGTTTAAGTCTGATAGGTTGTATAATATATTAGACACATTTCAAATATTACTTTAGATACTTTTTGACTCCATCTCTTACTCAAGTCCATTTATGTCAGTCTGTTCCATGTAGGTTTCAAATACCTTAATACTATCACAAGCAGAAATACCTCACTTTGTGAACCTGCTTGGAATGCATGCGCGTGCAGTCTAGACGTAAGAAAGCCAATGCTCAGGGGGCTACCCACGACTAATGGGACATAATTATAAAGGGATAAATATTGGCCCCTTTCAACTCATGGGGAAATAATTCTGAGACACATTTTCTAAGGCTCCTCAGGAGTTACACCCTAGTGAGGGAGGATGTCTTGATTCCCACTCAGCTGTTGCTGGCAGAAGTAGGAGTGGAGCCATCTAAAAATTGTCTCTTTTGCTAAGCTACTCTTTTTCTGGTCCTTTAGCTAAAGAGAGCATGTTTTATTAGAGCTTTTTTTGCATTGGTGTTTATGGGTTTCCTGTTTGGTTTCTCCAGAGGCAACCCCCCCCCCAAAATCCAAAGACAAAAATGGAAAAACAAACTCACCATGGTTTTCTGTCCTCAAGTCCTGATGTCCCTAGCTGTTCTGCCACCTTCTCTATATATATCAGAGTCTTCTTACATATATTTTATGTAAAATGTTCAAGCTTTTTAGATATAATTAGCAGGAGAAATAGGGGAAAGTATTTCTACTCCATCTTTCTGGAAGCAGAATTTCCTGGGGAGCTTTAAATAGCACTTACACTCACAACTCACTCTAGACCATTTAGTCAGATTCTGGAGATAATCATGTGTATTTATTTAAAAACTCATACATATGCTCAATTAATTAAGGGATTATTTTGAAGCTTTCATTACTTCTACCCTCAAGGCCTGAGTACCTCATTCAGAAGATCTAACTCACACCTTGTAAATGCCAGCAGCTGGGCCCCTGAATCTGATGCACTCTTTGGCTTGAGAATCTCTATACACAAACACTCTTTTCTAAAGTCTCCGTGTCATGAAAAATTACTATTCATGGAAGGCTTGTGGTATGAATCCCTCAATTTTACAACCTTTTATCAGAAAAATCTTACATTTTCAATATCCTTCCTCTTACCATGTAAAGTGAGTTACTTTGTAATTTTGTTGCAAATGAACTATTGAAAAGTGTGTGTTTGTGTGTGTGAAAGATAGAGAGAGAGAGAGACTTAATTGCATTTACTGTCAGGGAACTTACCAATATACATACTGGTTTATAGACTGTTAGAAACCCATACATACATTGAAAAAAAAATGTGACTTGTTCATATAAAAGAAATATAATTACAGACCCTATGAGATTCACCTTCCACTTATAAGAAGCACAGTACTATCATCTGCATCATTAATGTATGTCAGATTAATTTTTTTCTTAAATTCTATTTATCAGCAATAAATTTTATTTATATATTCTCTGTTACCCATGCATCAATAGTACAGTCAGCTACTTTCAGTTTTAAAAGAAATCAAGAGGAATTTTTTGTCATAGTGCATTAGTATGATAATATTTTATATTTATTTTTAACATACTATTTTAGGATGAAAGATACACAGTAAATAAATTTAAAACATTAATGGCTGTTTGCAAACGTGTTTGTATATACATGCATGCATTTACCTAAATGCCCTTAATAAAAATAAATCTTAGTAATTGCTAGTTGAAAGACTTTTTTCATTGTTACAGCAGAATATAAATTTTTGTAAGAGAGACACCCCCCCCTTCTCTTTTGGTGGATACTCTAAAAGGAAAGAAAGAATAATAGAGCCACAAAAGTAAAAACTAACCAGGTTGAGAAAAAATAAGGATGGCTCAAGATCTGCTGTGCCAATGGTAATCAAAAAAAAAAAAAAGAAAGAAGTAGAAATATAAATGCCCAAATTCATCAGCTGGAGGAAATACAGTAGACAAAAGTATATATGGAAATTAAGAATGATGGACAGAATAATTAAACTGTGCTAGCATTGTGTGGTAAGCTAAAAAATGGTCCCCCACAAGATAATTTTGTACATGAAAGACTCGGAATATTAAATCACTGAGGAAGAAAACATAAGGTCTGCTTCAGATTATTGTGTAGGAATAACTGGTAAACATTTTGTAGAGAAAGTATACCCTAACTTGGATAATAAACAAAATAATCTCCACAAATGAAAGATCAAAACAAAAATAAAGCCATAAAAGCTCTAAAAGTAAATACAGGTTAAAAAAAAAAAAAAACAGTCCTGGAAACATTTTTAACGAATGAAATGAACATAAAATCACTAAGTCTTTGAGTGAAAACAAAAGATACTAAAGTACAATAGTATATATTTGGATGCATCTCTGACTCAAAGGGTAGATGTTGCCTTCCAAAAGAAAAAGGAGACCAGTTATAAAAACTGAAAAATGTCTGAACCAAAACTCAGTGTAAGACTTCAGGTCAACAGACACTAATACGTGAGAGGAAGAAAATATAACAAATTTTAAGATGACAACAATTGTGAAGTACAGTTGTATTAAATAAGTTCAGTAGCTACTTACATGTAGTACATTGATAGGGATTTATTTTATTATCATGCCCTAAAGCATAGATATTTTGCAAAACAAGCTGACTTTGCAAGTTTCATTAACCTGCCACATAGTTCCTTTGTGAGAGAATAAAATAGAGCCTAGCAGTAGTCCCACAGAATCTCAAGTTTTGGAATACCCTTGTTAGTTCAACTTCCACCAAACATTTCCCTTAGTAGATATAATGATTAAAGAAATAGTTATTGAAAATTTTAATTGTTAATACCGTGATGTCATGCTCCATTCAAATCACAACTGCTAAGCTTAATCCATATTTTATGGCTAATTTGTTTTTCAGCATTTGATGAATCAGAAGTATAGACGACACACATGCACACATACACATAAAACATCACATAATTTTCTTAATTATTTGCCCTATTTCTTCAGCCATCTGACCATGTTAGGCTAGCTATGGTTGGTTGGCTGTTTGATGCATAATATTAAGTATTGCAGTATAAAATGTAAATGATATCAAGCATCAAAGAGTGGAGTTTTCAAATTAACTGCCAATTACTTGCTCTATAATTCTCATCTTCTCAGCATTCTCTATCTTTGTCCTCTCCCCAGTAATTTCTCTTACAAATCATTTTACTTCTACCTTCAAAATGAAAGATTTTTCATCGGTAGTAATTTGTGATAATAGCGGCAATAGTGCCTAGGAAACTTTATACTATAGAGTTGAAATTTAACTAGATTAGTCAAAATACTTCAGAGATTATTTTACTTTAGTTTCTTATATATCTCTGATTCAGACAATTTCTTTAATATTTTGCAGTTTTCTCTGAATTATATCCATCAATACATTAACTGTAAGTGTGGTAAAATAATAATGTTAGAAAAATATATTTTTTTCTGTTGTAAATGAGTTATTAGAAATTATATATTTTATGTATTTATATATATATATATATATATAGAGAGAGAGAGAGAGAGAGAGAGAGAGAGAGAGAGGGAGAGGAGATGAAGTCTTTGTGATTTGAAGAAAAAGCTTATGGGGCCATGTTAAAAGAGAAACTAAATACAGCCTTTTAGACTTAAAATCACTGGCCAGAAATCAAACTGAAAATTGGTAATGGGATCTGTTGAGCTTTTTCATGTCATATACACATTGACGAGCTCTGGCTCAGCGGTTAGGCAGCACTGGCTTGAATCTGAGCTCTTCCATTTCCTTAGGTAAGTTATTTAACTACCCTTGGCCTCCTCTGTACAGTGGGGGAAGTTATAACCTCTATGGACATGAGATAAAAGTGCAACACATTTTTGATAATTTGAATATTTCTTCCACAAACTCTCAGGAAAAAAATAGACCATGTGCCTTTGATAATTACCCTATCTGGAGTTTCATTCTATTTTTAAATATCAGAAATGTTAGAAAAATGCTTGAATTCACTATATATATTATTGGAGTAAATGTGTAGGAAAATATGAACACCTAAATCATTAAATGTATAGCAGTTGATAATCATTATGGACACTGATAGTTGTGAGTGCTTTTAGTTTAAATTTTGGTTGGTTATTTTGCAAAGGTAGAAGTGTATAATGAAGAAAGTTGATAACTAATGAGAACTTACTGTATAGCACAGGGAACTCTACTCAGGGCTCTGTGATGACCTAAATGGGAAGGAAATCCAAAAAAAGAGGGGATATATGTATAAATGTAGCTGATTCACTTTGCTGTACAGTAGAAACTAGCACAACATTGTAAAGCAACTATACTCCAATAATAAAAAACAGATTTAACAATAAAATTATATTGGAAGTTCAGGACTCAATCTCTGAGAGGCATTAGAAGTTCACAAGGGCATGTTGATCTGGAATTGGAAAAAGTGTGTGACTGAAAGCAAAGAAATTCTGGGACAAGAATATAAAAGGAACTAATGGTGCATTAAGAGGTCTGCACTATATCCAACAAAATCATAATTAAGTCAGGTCATTGCCATGCCTACTCACATCAAATTCTGCTGCAATTAGCAAGCTGGAAACGTTATCTTGTGTTGATAAGAGAATGGTTAGCAACACATCTGGCTACCTCACATGATGCTTAGAGCTAACTCAGTGTCCATCTGATATCCTAAGAGAGTTTTCCTTAATATGGATTTCAAAATAATTGGCAAAAATTCTGTTTAAATCTTTTGGCAAGAGACTGTACCAATAAAACATTACTTTCAGATAGTTATGGAAAGAGAGTAGAACTTAAGATTCAGCTAGCCTGAATTTTATCCCTGTATCTGCCTTTTACTGTGCTTTTGATATTGAACATGAACCTTCCCTTATCGAAGACTGTTTTCTTAACTGAGCCTAGACTTCAGAGAAGGCATTCATAATGTTTTTGTACTTCCCATTATGTGTTCGCAAAAATAGTGGTGAATCTTTTTGAATTAGGGTTCTTATTTCATTATAATATTCTTCATTGTCAGTAACAATTGCTTGATTAAATAAAGTGAATACTTCCATAGGATTCAATGCATTTTGATACAATAAGAAAGACTATTCTACCAAAGTATTTTATTAGCAGAATGCTGGAAAATATAGTTATTAGTTTGCCATTTCTATTGATCAGATTTTCCTATTATGTAGAGTGGTAGAATGTATTGCAATTATTTACTAATCATTAAAAATGTAAATTGCCTAAAATCTTGCCATTAACATTAGATTTATATGCACGATGTTTACTTAAAACATTTATTTGAAATGAGTTAATTAATACGATGTATTAAATATAATGACACTTGTAATTCCAAAATGGGTTAAATTGTACTACTGATAATGTTACTTATTGTCTGAAATTATTTTAAATCAGAATTTTCTCATCTAACCAATAATAGAAATTTTTCTTTTTATACTTTTGTCCCTATTTTATCATCATTTGACACATTGGTTTGCTCTAATAATAACAGAGTGTACAACTCCAGCTTAACTTTTATAAAGTAGTTAAGAAACAGTGAAGTTTTGGTAAATAGTTATGTTATCTTTAATCAGAGAAGTGCTGATTGTTTTATGAATAATATTGCAACATTCATGATAAAATAGGAGAATAGCTATCACCATATGTTAAATTAAAAGCTTTTGCTAATACCATAAAACACAGCATAGAATTCAGCCAGTGCTTAATAATACTTTTAAATTTTATTCAGTTAAAGCTGTATCTTAATAACGTATATATTAAACACTGAAACGCTAGTAAAAAAAACACAGTGTTTTTTCTTTGTTAATTTCATAATAACTTAGGCCATATTTTTGAGGGACATCACATGGAAAAAATTCAGTCTCAAGCACTTTCTTTACTATGTTTAATAAGGAGAAATATTGTAGCAGAGAGAAGATGATCTATTATTCTGGAGAGAGCCTGGGTTCAAATCCCAGTTACCAGTTTTATTAATTTTGAAGAAACAATTATTATAGAATTTTTTGAGGCTTATATAAGATAATGAATTCAAAATTGTCCTAAACCTGGATGGTATGCAATGCATGTTAGATGAGGCTCCTGTTTTGTCAGGAGAATTTTAATTTAAGCCAAGGATTCTCTCTTCTTCTGAGCTTCCGTTACTATTCCTCTTATAGTTTATATACATTTTATAAGACAGTATACTATTTAATATGACATTTAATAGAGTGAATTTATAAGTCTAATTGCCTGGACTTAAATCCTGGCTTTGTCATACAAGATGTAAAGAACTGAAACAAGTTATGTAATTTTTCAGTGTTCAAAATTTCATCATGCGTAACATGGGGAGCACATCTTCATCTTCCTAAAGGAGAGGTATGAGTTAAAATGAAATAGTGCCTGGTGAATAATAAGCACTCAAGCTGTCATCACTATTTGAAAATTGCTGTGAATCCTTCATACCTGGGTGCTAGTTCTAGTTTTGTGTGTGTCTGATCTTTAAAAAATAAAGAAATTAAGGGCCAGGTAGTTATTTAATTTTGTTAGTGTTGAAATCCATTAAATCAGTTACCCATTTAATTACCCAGATAGCCGTTTATCCTTAAAGGATGAAATGTGTAATGGCCAATACATTTTGTGAGTATTCAATAATATTAAAACCATAGAGATAATTACTGTCTAATTAAAAGTGAGTTTAATCTATAAGAACCAAAAAGTTAAATAATTTTTTAGTGTAATTATTTGCTGGAAAACAGTTCACAGTTTTGAATACTACAATTAATATTTGAGATCAAATATTATATGACACATAAACAAAGATTGAGATCATTTACATAACTCAGGTAATTTTAGCCTATGTCACCTAAATTAATAAATCCGTGATTACCCAGGCCAAAGAATAAGTTTGTCTTGGTAGGTGAAACCATTAGTGAACACTTCAAATTTTCATTTACTAAACAGAGTGAACATATTTTTAATGAATTTGGGTCACTTTAGAGTGGAGCTTCTGTCATTTTTATTATTTAGGAATAATTTAACATTCAAAGTTCTAAACTATCGGAAACTATTCAAATACGGAAACAGTTATAAAATATTCCATTCAAATTTGCCATTGATCTGACCTGAGCTAGCAATGTAACTCAGATGGTAGAATGGTATTGTTTTCCCCTTCTATGAGTAAAAAGATGAAAGTTATAATCTATTAGTAATTTTAGCTAATAATTCAGAGGTTAGAGCTACACTCTCCCTGTTTCATTCTTTCACACCTGTTGTGTCTTTTTGAAGACTTTGAAGACTCTGATCCACATGGGTTAGGTGTAAAAAAATCACATTTAGGAAAGTGTACTCCCATACTCTCCAAATCACTAGTAAGATATGATGGAGATGACAGAAAAATGTCTTGAATGAAAATAATCTTTTATAAACAATCAGCAAATATTTAATAGCCTGCTAATACAAGTAATTAGCTTTGAAATAATCCATAACTTAACATCAAATAAACTGAAAACAATTTTATCATTCAATAGGGCAATTGTTATGAACATTGATTACTGTGCTCTAATAACTGTCATACCTTCAGGAACTACTGGGTTTGAAGGTATAGATTAGAAACTAATTACATACATTAACGTTTACCTAAAGTTGGATCATCTAGATTTCTTTTTCAGCTGGGAGAATAAAAATATCTCAAATATCTAGAAACAACTAAGGTGATTAGGTTATAGGATTTATTTAAATTGCCCAGTGCAGTTTTATTATTAAAATTGTATATATGTAATATGACACATATAACACTTTTTTTGCACTAAGTCAACCAAGAAATATAGAGAATAATTGAGTTAGACAATCAGGTACACTTGTCAATGTTTATAAAATGTTTTTTTTTCTTTTATGGCTGCGTTGGGTCTTCGTTGCTGTGCGCGGGCATTCTCTAGTTGTGGCGAGCGGGAGCTACTCTTCATTGTGGTGCCTGGGCTTCTCATTGTGGTGACTTCTTTTGTTGAGAAGCATGGGCTCTAGGCGCACGGACCCAGTAGTTGTGGCATGCGGGCTCAGTAGTTGTGGCTCGCGGGCTCTAGAGTGCAGGCTCGGTAGTTGTGGCACACAGGCTTACTTGCTCTGCAGCATGTGGGATCTTCCCAGACCAGGGATCGAACCCGTGTCCCCTGCATTGGTAGGCAGATTCTTAACCACTGTACCACCAGGGAAGTCCCTATAACATGGTTTTTAAATGATTAAAAACTTGGACTCTAAAATGTATTCTAAAAACCAAAACAAAACAAAACAGATGTACTTTAAAGTGATTGCATATAGTTTGTCTTGGCAACACCATTGTAATTGTGAAAAATTGAGAGCAGCCAAACTGTCCAGAAATAAGAAATTGGTTAAGTATGCTGTGACTTATCTACAAATGCAACATTATACAAATATTATATAATGATATTTTCAAGTAATATTTTACAATATAAATAATTTAAAACAATGTATCATGTTAAAAAGAACTGTAAAACATAGTGTAAATATTATACCAATTTTGTAAAATATAGAAAATGAGCTCCATGGGGGCAGCTACTCTAACTTACATATTCTTGCAAGTACATTGTCTCAAACAGAGTAGGTACTTATCAGTATTTCTGAATGAATGAATAAGTAAGACCAAAAATAAATCCATAGTAGTAGAAGAATCTAAATACTTTGTAAAGAATGTAAATATCTGAATTCTAAAATTAAGCAAATTAATGTAATATTTTGCTTTTCAAGACTGTATGAAGAAAAAATCATTTTTAGTGATTATAACTATTAGTGGTAAAACTATCTCTTGTGAAGACACAAAAATGAGGAAGAAAACTTTCATTTTGCTACTGTACAATTTTGTTCTCCTGTGAGATAATCTGTACCAACAAATTGGTTGTTCACACATAGATCTACAGCATGCACTTCTTTGCAATGAACAAAATACTGGCTGCTGATGAGCTGATTCAGTGTTATAAAATTATTATATCACCATAGAAATACAGACAATATGTGCCTGAACCAGTTATTTCCAGGGAGATGTCTTTCATATTTTAGCATTAGTTCCATAATATCTGCAATGGATTCATCTGGTAAAGAGTTAGAATACCCATTTATTTGACCAATGAAGAAAATGGAAGGTTAACGGGTTTCTTCATTTAAGAGAAAGATTAGAAAATTAACATTTCTTAGGCATTAATGACTTAGAATAATATCAGCACGCAACTTTTTAAAAATATAAACAACGTTTCTTGACATAATGTTTGCTATATTTTCTCTGATGCCAGAGTTTCAGGAAGCCAAATAAACAACACCCCTTTTTCTGTTCATTGAAAAAGAGATAGCTTAGCTCTCCTCCAATTCTAGGAGATACATTTACCACCAGGTAATTAATTTACTGTGCCTGAAAAACAGCTTTCTCTTTTCTAGACCAGGATGAAACAGAAAGTTATTCTCTTCGCTCTTTTTCTCTTCCTACACCCATCTCCTTTGCTTTTGGGCCCAGAGAGTCAGCTCACCTGGGAACCTCAAGTAGATGTGTTCTTCAACATCTAGATAGATGTAAGGTAATAGGGATAATCCTTCTTCTACCTAACCTTCTATATGTACAGTTTTTTTGTATGAGAGTCCTGTCTTTGCTCCTTATTCAGATAAGTTAAAACTAGTAGCGAATTTTGCATTTGAATTTTGACTTCCTGACCTTTGTGTGGTCTCCCCTTGTAAGACACCATTGATGTCAGAGTTTAATAGTACCCCTTATGTCTTTAACAATTAACAGTAGAAGAGAGGCTGACAAACATTATTGCCTAGAAAGGATAACTTCCACTGATATTTGTGAGAGCAGAGTCAGGAAGAGGATTAGAGCATGAAATCTTGGGAATTATATAGATTCTAATGAATTATGTTATTTAGGGTATCAGAGAATTAGAAAGTGAGGCAGGTGTGGCAGCTCTGGGCTAGAAATTAGAATTTGTCTGAAAACTATTATAGACACTAACCTGTTCTCTAGTTGCTAATCTGAGTAAAAGAGTCCAGCCAATGCCTGCATGCACAATGAGAGGAATAAAACATACACAAATCTGGATATTTGGATATTTCATTTGAAAATAACTAGAGAACATATAACAAAAGTATAGAGATTATGAAAAATAATTCAGACCAAAGAAAAAGGGACCACTAAGCTACAGGCTTAAAGGTAAAAACATTCCCCCAATGAATTATTGTACAAAGCAGATTGAATCCTAGGAAAGTTGCATTTTCTCAGTAAAAGAAAGCTATGATGATTGAATTGGCTGACATAAAAAAATAACAGAATTAAATTAAGATGTAAGTGGGTAGATAAATTTGTAAGTGAACTAAAGTGCATTAGAGGAAATAAGGGGAAAAACCCATGAAGAAAATAAAATTAAAAATATGGAGGATAAAAGTGAAAATTTATCAGATTGGAAAGAAAACCAAAAGACAAAACTAAACAAAAGAGAAGAATAATGCTGTGGAGTCTGTGCATAAAAGTTAAAATGACTCATTGTATCTGTGGATTTTCTGTTATGTTAGAGTTGAGACCTACATTGTTTTTAAATCCCTGAATAGTTACTTCATTCTTCCTCTAAATAAAACTCTGAGTCTTGCTTGTCAAGCTCATAGATGATTTTGAAGTAGATATTAGACACACACACTCACAATTTATAATAATGCTATCCTGTATAATAGTTGCAGTTTTTGTTGGCTTTTTCCCCCTAATAAACTACAAATAGTTATGATATTTATATGTTGGCCAATAGCAGGCACCAGTAACACCTGACTATCTCTGAATCAGGTAAAGTGTCAGACCCAGGTCATACCACACCACTTACATGTTGTGGACCCTGGATCCAACTCATAAAAGATGTTTTTTGAGTACATCAAAGAAATTAAAACCTTAGGTTATTAGTCTTATCTAAGAGTGAGGAAGTGATCTATGAACCAGGATACAAAAAAAAAAAAAATTGCATTAGATGCTAGAGAAACTGGGAAGGCAAGAAACTAGAGATGAGCAAGGCTAAATAAAAGGAAGACCAAGAAAATAAAAAATCCAAGAGATTAGCTATGGTTCACATTGTCTTAGTGACCTCCTTTAAGAGAGTGTACCTAATCAAATGATAATGCAGCCATCTTCAAAATGCTAGATTAGTGTGTTTTAACTACTTGCCCTGAGAATATTATCAATGCAGGCCATCACAGTATTTAAATTGAGGGGGAAAGAACTGAGCTCTTCTGATTTTTGGAGAGGTGATTGTTTTAAAGCTAGAATGAGGGAATATAGAGGTAGGATGGCAGAGCCTTGACTAGAGTCAGGGAAGGGAAAAATTACAAAAACTCAAAAGATGTTGTTTGTCTATGTGAAACCTATCTGAGTTTGCTAACTGTTGCTTATCAAAGTTAGGCTCCTACCCTTCCGTAGAGGCTGGAAGGCAGGGGCCCTTTCTTCAGATGTTGGCTGGAATAAACCGTGAATACTTGAGGCAGCCTTGATTTTTCTCAGGCAGGCATTTAAAGGGAATAGGGCTGCACCCTGGGGATGCTACTAGAAACTGTGTTAAGTGTCTGTTCAAGTCTTTATAAGCCACGGTTTTGGCCTAGTCAAGAAGAGGGCTGAGGGGAGTCTGGTTAGAGTTTGATCAAGGAGAGAATTTCTTTGTCAATATATAAGAATTATTGTCTGTTCTGTGTATGTAACAATACATCCTCTCCTAACCTATATAACTGCTACCTAGTGTTTCTGACTAAACTGAACATAATGAACAATTGAAACATAATGGGTCAAAAATTAAACTGTTTTCTCATATAAGAATTAGTTTATCTCCTATGCCTCCTGTATTGGTTATTGAGACTACAATCCAAAAAATTCTGGAATTAGAAACTTTAGACTAAAAGATCTCCTTTCTTCTCCTAATGCACATCCACCTTGACCTAAAATCACATAGTTATTGCTCAGATGTATCATATTTCCTTCATATCTAAATAGAAACTTCATCATTTTGGGCCTGGATTCCAGCAGAATCTTTTTTCCTTAACTATCATCTTTCTTCCAGTCTCTTTTCCTCTTCAGCCCAGCCCACAAACCAATTTTTACATAGCCTGTAGCAAAATCCTGGTTTAAATGCGTCATTTGATTTTTACCCCACATAATAAAATAAAATACATCCTTATTTATAAGACAATGACTTCATAAACTTGGTCCATGTTTCTATCATTATTAACTAACCACTCTGCACTCTCAATGAGGAAATGTGTGTGTGTGTGTGTGTGTGTGTGTGTGTGTGTGTGTGTGTGTGTATTTCTGCGTATATACATTTGCACTTACTATTTTTACTCTCTGGAAATGTTAATCCACCTCATCAATTTTTACTCTTATTCCAGAATAAGGTAATGTAAAGATTTTGAAGAGTCTTACAGAGTAAACTGCTTTTGATAACATTTACTGAAAAGTCTAATGGTTTGCTATTTATGTAAATAGGATTTGGGGGAAGTTCCTAGAAGGAACAATGACATTCTTTACATCTTTTATCCTCCTGGAGAACATTTCTCTGGTATATTAAAGCTCAATTACCGTAAGAGTAAGCTGCGTGGTAGTAAATGGCTTCTGTTCTCAATATAAATGTGTGCATGAGTCTGGGTATTTATTGTTACTGTCATTATTATTGTTATGATCTTACCATCACTTCCAGACCAGTGTAACTTGAGGAATGAAGGGTTGCACAAGAATCATAAAACTTAATAAAACAAATGTATGCACATCTAACAGGTTGTTTTACTGTTTGTGTGTTACAAATGTAGACCAAATTAATGGTAATTCTGGTAAATTAAGTTACTTTAAATTTGATATGCATATGAAAGCATGTTTAATTTAAGAAGCTGTAAGAATACTTTGTAAGGATGCTTCTTCCAAAATGTCTAATTAGGGAAGTAATCTGTGAAAAAAGGAAATATTGAATTTATAAAGCAAAATTAGGTGATTCTCATTTGTTAGATTTCGGTAAGCAGAAATTGAATTAGAAAACAGAAAATTTATCACTTTCAATCAATTCCTTTCCATCACATTAACCTATTATTCTATATAATTTATCCTGACTTATTTTTCTTCAAAGAATTTATTACAATTTTATAAATGCAATCCATTTTTATCTATTTCCATGCCTCCAGTACCTTTTAAGCTCCATAAAATCAGGAATTTTGTCACCCCAGATTGTAGAATAGTGTCTTGGACGACGGAGATGCTCAATAAATATTTGTTGGATAAATGGATGAAAGAATGACATTTTGCTCTTGATTGCAAATTACTCAAAAACAAGTGGAATATTTTAGCTATGCATTGCTCTCCTTATAGTAGCAGTTTTTGCTATGTTTTAGGAACTCAAATATCAAGTAATATAAAAATGAATGGATAGCTTTTACTAAGACAGAAAAATTTAAGACATTAAGTATGTAATTGGAGAGTTGAGTGTGAAAGTTCAGAGAAACCATTTGATGAAGTAAGATGGGAATAAATAGGAGATACCTATCAAGGGGAAAAGATATGCATAAACGCAGACATAAGAACAAATAAGTTCCAGGATGCAAGTGCCTAGTGATTTACATTCCATCAGTGCTTTCCTCCTTCTTGAACAGGATTGACTCCCAATAAGAAGTATCCTGATTGCTCTCTTCCTCTTCCTCTTCCTAAAGATGAAATATTCAACTAGACAAGTTAAAGATAAAACACAAACAAAAAAATCAAACCGAAGGACAGAAAACAATGAATTTTCATCTTTTAGTGGATTAATATTTCCATCAGGAGTCTTCAAATGAAGTTTGTAATTACTACACTAACTTTCACCAGCATTCCTTTTATGATCTGTCACTAATACCATGTTTATTTTCTCCATTGACTTAATGGACCAGAGAACATGCCAACTCTGTTGGTTGTCACCTGTTTCATCTTCTCTTCACACAGATACTTGATCTCTAGTATATGTAGCATATGTCCATCTTTAGATTTTTGGGTTTCTTCAGTATCGTATATATTCTTGAGTACTAACCAACCAAACTTCTCCATTAATTCAATTTCCTTATTATGTCCTAGATGAGATTTACCAAGATGTGAGAAAGGTATTAGAGAGATATATGATCTTGAAGTCAGTAGAAGCCCTGGGGAAACAAGGGCAGAAGAACAGAGTAACCACCTGTGATCATTGTCATAAAACCATGTACAATATGGAACACTACCATTTACCATTGCAGAGGTTTCAGAAAATTGTATATTATTTTGTGATAATATACTTTTTATTATGATCAGATATATATAACATAAAGATTACCATTTTATCCATTTTTTACCTTTTGACCTCCTTTATCCATTTCTCCCCCACCTCCCCCCTCCCCACCTAAGGCAACTACCAATCTGTTCTCTATAACTATGAGGTTATATTATGGTTTTTTTTTTAAGAATCCACACCACATAAAGAGAAATCGTCTGGTATTTGTCTTTTTCTGACTTATTTCACTTAGCATACTTCCCTTGAGGTTTGTCCATGTTGTTGCAGATGGCAAGATTTCAGTTTTTTCTTTATGGATGAGTAATACTCCATTGTGTAAATATATATCACAGTTTCTTCATCAATCGATGGACACTTAGGTAATTGTTCCCATATCTTGACTATTGTATCTAGTACTGCAATGAACATGAGGATGCGTGTATTGTTTCAAGTTAGTGTTTTCATTTTCTTTGGATAAATACCCAGAAGTAGAAATACTAGATCATACAATAGTTCTATTTTTAATTTTTTGAGGAAACTCCATACCGTTTTCTATAGTGGCTACACCAGTTTACATTCCCACCAGCAGTGCATAAGTGTTCCCTTTACTTCACATCCTCACCAACACTTATTTCTTGACTTTTTGACTGCAGCCATTCTGATAGGTGTGAAGTGATATCTTGTTGTGGTTTTGATTTACATTTCCCTGATGATTAATGATGTTGAGCATCTTTTTGTGTACCTGTTGGGCATCTGTACATCTTCTTTAGAAAAATATATATTCAGGTGTCTGCCCATTTTTTAATTGGATGTTTTTCCTTTGCTATTGACTTGTATGAATTCTTTATATAGTTAGGATATTAACCCCTTATCAGATATATTATTTGCAATTATTTTCTCCTATTCAGGTTCCCTTTTCATTTTGTTAACCTATGTTAAGGAACTTATCACCCGTTTTCTTCTGGGAGTTTTATGGTTACAGGTCTTATATTCAAGTCTTTAACCCATTTTGAGTTAATTTTTTGTGTGTAATGTAAGAAAGTGGTCCAGTTTCATTCTTTTGCATGTGGCTGTCCAGTTTTCCCCACACCATTTATTGACGAGACTGTCCTTTTCCCATTGTACATTCTTGGTTCCTTGTCATAAACTAATTGACCATATATGCGTGGGTTTACCTCTGGGCTCTCTACTCTGTTCCATTGATCTATGGGTCTGTTTTTATACTTATGCCACATTGTTTTAATTACTATAGCTTTGCTATATAGTTTGAAATCCAGAAGGATGGTGCCTTCAGCTTTGTTCTTCTTTCTCAAGATTGCTTTGGCTACTCAGGGTTTTGTGGTTCCATACAAATTTCCATTTTTGTTTGTCTCAGGGTATTTTTTTCCTCTTTTGATTTGTTCTTTGACCCATTGGTTGTTCAATAGCATGTTGTTTTACCTCCACATATTGGCTGATTTTGCAGGTTTTTTCATGTAATTTCTAGTTTCATACCATTGTGGTCATAAAATATGCTTGATATGATTTCAGTACTCTTAAATTTATTAAGACCTGTTTTAATAAATATGACCTATCCTGGAGAATATTCCATGTGCACTTGAGAAGAATGTGTTCTTTTCCTTTTGGATGGAATGTCCTGTGTGTATCTGTTAGGTTAACCTGGTCTAATGTGTCACTTAAGACCAATGATTTCTGATTGATTTTCCACCTGGAGGATCTATCCATTGACATAATTGGGACTTTGAAGTCCCCTACTATTTCTGTATTACTGTCTATTTCTCCATTTAGGTCTGGTAATATTTGCTTTATATATTTAGGTGCTCCTACGTTGGGTACATATATACTTATAAATCTTGTATCTTCTCATTGGGTTGACGCCTTTCTCGTTAGGCGGCAACTCCTTTCTTTGTCTCTTGTTACAGTCTTTATTTTAAAGGCAATTTTATCTGATATAAGTATAGCTGCTCCAGCTTTCTTTTAGTTTCTATTTGCATGGAATATCTTTTTCCATCCCTCCATTTTCAGTCTATGTGTGTTCTTAATGTCTGACATGAGTCTCTTATAGGCAGCACATAGATAGTTTTTTTTTTAGCCATTCAGCCACTCTGTACCTTTTGATTGGAGCATTTAGTCTATGTACATGTAAAGTAATTGTTGATAGTATGTACATATTGTTATTATGTTCATTGTTTTCTGGCTGCTTTTGTATTTCCTCTCTCTTTCTTCTTTTCTGGCTCTCTTCCCTTGTGGTTTGATAACTTTCTGTATAGTATGCTTATATTCCTTTCTCTTAATCTTTTATGTATTTATTGTAGTTTTGCTTTGTGGTTACCAAGAGGCTTACAGATAACAACTTATATCTATAACAGTCTATTTTAAGTTGATAACAACTTCAGCTTGATCATATTCCGAAGCTCAACGTTTTTATCCCCCCATGTTTTATGTTTTTAATGTCACATTTAACATATTTTGTATTGTGTATCCCTTAACTAATTATTTTAATCATAGTAATTTCTACTATTTTGTCTTTTAACCTCCATACTGGCTTTATAAGTGATTAATCCATTACCTTTACTAGTGAGATTTATTCTTTCATATGTTTTCTAGTCATTAATCTTTTTTAAGTGTATAGTTCTGTGGTACTAAGTACATTCACATTGTTCTGCACCATCAGTACCATCCATCTCCAGAACTTTTTCATCTTCTCAAACTGATACTGTGTACACATTAAACACTCCCCATTCCTCCCTCCTCCCAGCCCCTGGCAATCATTCTACTTTCTGTCTCTAAATTGGACTATTGTAGATATCTCATCTAGGTGGAATCATATAATGTTTGTCCTTTTGTTACTGACTTATTTCACTGAACGTAATGTCTTCAAAGTCATTCATGTTGCAGCATATGTGAGAATTTCCTTCTGTGGTAATATACTTTAAAAATATTTCAGTTAAGAAAAATGTGTAAGGTTCATTTATGATCTGAATAAATCAAGGTATACTGCCCCTTTCTTATCCCCTGAATGTCTGAAGTTAGATTGTTAGAAGTTGAGCTAATACTAGGAAGTTAAAGAGAGAGGGGAAATTTTGTCTTTATTATCAGCTATCACTTAAAGCCCTGTATTTCTTTTTCTGAAGAAAGTTAGGCGGGATGGAAGAATCACATATTTTTAGAGCGAATGAATTCCTGATACCCCCCATTTACAACATGACCCTGATAAGCACTCTTGACCCAAATACTATGGATGCAGAGATTATATTGTACCCATAATTGTACTCCCACTGCATGGCAATGTGCCTAGCACAGAGTGATTGTTCAAAATTTGCTGAATAAATAGAAACCTTTGATAATATTCTATAAATTTGGGAGGGGGCTATAAGAAAAGACAGTAAGCCAAAGATATATTTTTTTTTTTTTTTAACATCTTTATTGGAGTATAATTGCTTTACAATGGTATGTTAGTTTCAGCTTCACAACAAAATGAATCAGTTATATATATACATATATTCCCATATCTCTTCCCGCTTGCGTCTCCCTCCCTCCCACCCTCCCTATCCCACCCCTCCAGGCGGTCACAAAGCACCGAGCTGATCTCCCTGTGCTATGCGGCTGCTTCCCACTAGCTATCTACCTTACGTTTGGTAGTGTATATATGTCCATGCCTCTTTATCGCTTTGTCACCATTTACACTTCCCCCTCCCCATAGCCTCAAGTCCATTCTCTAGTAAGTCTGTGTCTTTATTCCTGTTTCACCCCTAGGTTTTTCATGACATTTTTTTTTTTTTTTAATTCCATATATATGTGTTAGCATACGGTATTTGTCTCTCTCTTTCTGACTTACTTCACTCTGTATGACAGACTCTAGGTCTATCCACCTCATTACAAATAGCTCAATTTCGTCTCTTTTTATGGCTGAGTAATATTCCATTGTATATATGTGCCACATCTTCTTTATCCATTCATCCGATGATGGACACTTAGGTTGTTTCCATCTCCGGGCTATTGTAAATAGAGCTGCAATGAATATTTTATAAACCGGTGTAGGGAAAAATTTGCTGTGCTTGAGATACTGCCTTTTTCAGAGAATGAGCATAAAACTATGCCTTTAGCAAACCATAGTTTGGTCCATTTATTTTTTTTCCTTCTCTGAAGTTCTCTGATATTGACAGTTTACATGCAAGTAAACTCTAGTAGGAAAGTAGATAATGAGATATTTATACTGAGCAGGATGAGAAATTGGATATGGTTGTTTAATTGATTTTTGTCATAAGATCAGGTTGGATAGCAGTAGACCAATTTTAAGTTTGTTTTTGTTTTTAGTTTAACATTTTCCCATACTTGCCTCTGCCTGTGAGATGTTTCTTGAATTCTTTACCATCAGACTGGTCACAGCAAGATGTCCCATCAAAACAAAAGAATGCAATCTAGCCAATTATCTTAGCTTTCCTTTCTGCTAATAATTTAATAATTCTAAATAATTTAGAGTATAAACCATGTTAATGGAGTGTTATTTGTTTTATGTAATCGAAAGATGCATGTTAAATTTGGAAATACTATTACATTATGTGGATAAAAATAAACTCTAAATATGTAACTAGCTAGCAATAAAAGTATAGTTTGAAATGTGCTTTTTTTTTCTTTTATTGGAATTTTCACAAAAAAGACTTATCTCTCAAATATAATAAAAGTTTCTACCAAAGACAACTAATTATTTTTTATTACAGATCTCTACCACAGTATTTACCAGAGTAAAACTACCTTATTCTACCATATTTTACAACTGCCTTTATTTAAGAGGCTGATATCTTTGTTAAAAGCATAAACAATAACAACAAAGAAATAATCAGTAGTATCTTGTTTCAACTATAATAGTGTTAAATTATTCAGGATCTATTCATTCCGTAAAATTCAACTTTAATTAATCTGAATATTTCTCAGTCTTCTCAACAAATATAATTTTATTTCCTAATTTTTGTTAGTCAAAGACTATTACCAGATTATAAACTCATTGAAGGCATTTCTCCCTGATAGCACTGTACCTTACATTTATTTAGTGTTTAAAACTATTTGTTGAGTAAATAAATGAATGAACTAATGACTGAAAAGTAGCATTAAGGGGCTTCCCTGGTGGCGCAGTGGTTGAGAGTCCGCCTGCCAATGCAGGGGACACGGGTTCGTGACCCAGTCCGGGAAGATCCCACACGCCGCGGAGCGGCTAGGCCCGTGAGCCATGGCCGCTGAGCCTGCGCGTCCGGAGCCTGTGCTCCGCAACGGGAGAGACCACAACAGTGAGAGGCCCATGTACTGCAAAAAAAAAAAAAAAAAAAAAAAAAAACTACATTTGAGGTAAGGAACTGAAAACACAGTTCCACAACTATTTTTTAATGAATATAGGTAGTTAAATTGAATTTCTTAGCTGTCAGGGTTTTTTGTTTGTTTTTTGGGTTAGTTTTTTTGGTTTGTTTTGAGCAATGATCAACACAATTTTGAAAATCTGAAAATTCTTGATATTGAAATTTAGCTTGATTTGTGAATTTCTTTTCAGAGAGATCTTTATATTATAGTAACTCCTCTTGCTAGAAAGCTGCTGATTTGTAAGTTTCTTCATAGGAGATTTCTGTAGCTATTCACTAAGAGTAGAGTTTTATCAGGTAGTTTGTATGCATACACTAAATAGCCTCTATCCCTTCAATAGCACTAAAATTTGAGAGATTGCAGTGTAATACAGGCATTAAGTTGGGAGCTCCCATCTCTGTCTAGAGTTTAATTACAGTCTGTGGCACTTACTAGCTGTGTGACTTTGGGAAATCACATAGCTCTTCTAACCCTTGGTTTCTGCAACTATAGAGTGTATATAATAAGTATAACTTACTCACATGGCCATTGTGAAAATTGAATAAAATAAAACTATTAAAGCTCTTAGCATTATCTGTTATTATCTTGATGTAGAACATTTACCATAAACTCATGAGTATTGCATAATCACTGTCCTTTTATTTTTTTACAGCTTTCCTTATTTAAAATTTATTGAAGTATAGTTGACTTACAATATTATATTAGTTTCAGGTGTGCAACATAGTAATTTGACATTTTTATAGATTACACACCATATGGATAATCCCTGTCTTTGATCTCTATCCCAAGGAACTTTTGAATATTGCTTTTAAATTTTCAAAGACTACTCAATAAATCAGTCTGTAATTCATTATTTTATATTTCTGTTTGATGTTACCAATATTGTAGCCTTCAAATTATGGAGTTTGATTTCTGAAATAAAAGTTTCCAGGTCCAAACCCTGGCTGTTTCATTTGCTCTACGTATAACTTGAGTCAGAGTTTGTAACTTGTATAACCCACAGCTTCCTCACTTGTAAAATGAAACTAATATTTTATAGAATAGGGTGTTTGTCAGATGAGAATGATGCATGGAAACCACTTATGCTTAGCATATAGTAAGCACTCAATACATGATAGCTGAAAGAGAAAAATAATTATTTAGTAAAGCTCCACAGTCCTTCTCCCCTGTTTTAGTCTGACTTTTATGGATAACATTCTTACAGATACTAATGGGTAACTATTAATAAGTATTGAATATTCAGAATGGTATTGATTTTTGTGAAGTTAAAAATCCATTGAAAATTTTAAATTAGAAGAGTAGACATTTACTGGATATGCCTTGGGAAACTGATCAGATTTCAAAGTTTCAGAATATGAAATGTGAGTCCAAAATAATGTGATTATTAAAGATTTATTTCTTTGGAATAGAGCCACCATAACTTCTAAACGTATGATTTAGAAATAAGGTCTTGTCAAATAACACAGAAGAACAATGAAACATAATATCTATCAGGAAAAGAGAGAAATGGCTAACTCAGCAAAACTGACTTATCCAGTAACTGAGAATTGAGCTTGTTACTAGTGAAATGATTTTTCCAAAGATGAGTTGCTCCTGGCAGTTATTACACTTGGAAGTACCAAGCCCTGACTTGTGGTTTTTAGATTTTCAGCCTCCTGAATGACTGCTGCTAGCCACGCAGTTGTTAGATGCCTTATCTACTCCCATCGTGGATATCCTCTAGTTAACTTATATCAGAATCATTTAAAAAGACCATCCTGAATTTCTGGCACTGTTTGAAGAGCATACGAAAGAAAAGTGAGTGTGTGTGTGTGTGTGTACGCGCGCGCACTCACATACATGTGCAGTCATATGATTGGTCTAGGGGAAGAAGAGGAAGTTCAGTGTGCCTATGTGCCTTAGAATCCCTAGAGGGAATGATGGAAAACTCTGTACAGCTCCCAGGAAAAATATATCTTCAGAGAAATTATCAGGGCTAGTATGTAATTAAATTTTCTGTAGAAATGGAAGACTGTCCCTAGAAATATTATAATGTAGCAATAGAACTGAATCCACTGAAGATAGGAGGAAAACAAGGTTAGTTTAAAAAACTACTGTGTTATTGCTAAATACAAAATAATTCTTAGAAAAAGGATGATTTTGATAGATACATTGTTTTTCCTTTTCCTTACAATAACTTTTTGTGTGTTGTTTACTAGTTATGCAGATAATTTTTGCTCCTTTTATGAGATCAGAAATTTTTTTGGATGAAGTTTCATTTTTCACAATTCAACCACCCAGAAATAATCATTATTGATAATTTTGTGCTCATAGTCTAGTTTCATACATATAGTCCCAATTAGAATTTAAAAATTAGTAATAATGTCTCCTTCACAAATGAAAACAGGTATAAACCAAATGTATAGATGTGCCATATTATTATACTTAGCAATTCTTTTCTCCACATGAAATATTATTTCTGAATATAAATAAAATTGTTTTAAGATAATTTTTAAAGAACTTTAACATAGAAGTGTTTTTAATTTACAGAAAAATTGCAAAGTTAGTAAAGAAAGTTCCCATAAACTCAGCATTGTTTCCCTGTTATTAACGTCTTTTATTATGGTACCTTTGTTATAACTGTTAATATTATTAACTACAGTGTATACTAACTTCCTGTTTCTGTTCTAACGTCCCATCCAAGGCACCACATTGTGTTTAGTCGTCATGTCTCTTTAAGCTGTCGTTGGATGAGACAGTTCTTCAAAATTTTGTTGTTTTTAGTCACCTTGACAGTTTTGAGGAGTCCTGGTCAGATTTTTTAGAACGTCCCTCAACTGGGGTTTATCTGATGTTTTTCTCATGATTAGATTGAGGTTATGTGTTTTGGAGAGGAAATCCAGAAGTAAAATGACATTTTCATCAAATGAAATCAAATGTATATACTATCAATATGACTCATCACTATTGATATAGACCTTGAACACCTGGCTGAGATAGTATTTGTCAGGTTTCTTCACTGTAAAGTTGCTCTGACGGCACTCCCTTCCCCAAATTCCACACTGTATTCTTTGGAAGAAAGTCACTATGCAAAGCTCACACTTACAGAGTGCGGAGTTATACTTCACCTCCGTAAGACAGAGTGTTTACATAAATTATTTGGAATTCTGCAAAGGAGAATTGTCTCTTCTCCCTGATTGATTGATTTATTCAATTATTTATGTATATCAGTATAGACTCACAAATATTTATTTTAAACTTTGGACAATTAGGCAATACTACTTTATTTTTTTGCTTAAATTGTTGCCTCTTTGACCATTGGAAACTCTTTTAGTTGGCTCCTGTGTCACTATGACATACTCCCATTATTGTATCACTGTGACGGATTTTTTTTGTTTGTTTAAACATCTCTTTACTTCATGGCAGTACAAGATGCTCCATTCGCCAGACTTATTTTGTGTACTTCCTGTGCTGGTCATTTCTCCCAGGAGCCTTGGTTCCTTTCATTGGAGAATGATATTAGAAACCAAGATTTGAGTACTAGGTGTGCTCATCGCTACTGAGATGGTATTGCTACTAGGCCCTCTCAGCTGACTGAGCAAGGAAATATATGTGTGCATGCTATATATACCTATATCCATAAATATTTCTATATGTAACCATCAGTATCTGTATCAAATAAAACATGAGCTCTTATCAATGACTCCAACACTAATCCCTTACCACATGGATCATTCTAGCCTCCTCCCCTTGCTAATCTCGAACTCTCACTCCAACAGTGGAAAACCTGACTCTCGCCATCCACCAGCTATTTACTTAATAGTTCAATCCCAGTGTACATATATAGCAGTATTAGAATTGCTAACTCTCACTTCCATGGGAAACAACTTGGACAACTACAGGACAGAGTTCCTTTTACCTTTAGTCTTATAGACTGCACTCATTAACAGTTTCTTAAATCAACAACTTTTAGCCCACCCCATTCAATGAGCTTGTTTCCTACATTTGTAATATAACTGGAATGTTTTGTTATGCTTTGTATTGCATCTTAGCATCCTTCAAACTACTAAATCTTTACATATATATTTATAGTTATATAAATATTTATAATAAATATAGTATACTGTTATATAAAATATATAAATATTTGTATATGACAGTCAATATTATATATAATATTTATAATGAATTTGAACACATTTAGGTTTCCTCTTTGTGTTGTAGGGTTCTGTAGGTTTTGACAAATACATAGTGCATACATCCACAATTAAAATATTAAACATAACAGTTTCACCACTCAAAAAATTCTCTGTGCTTCATCTATTTAATCCTTCCTAACTTTTCACTGAAACCCTGACCATTAAACTTTTACTATTGCTATAGTTTTGTCTTTTCCAGAATGCCATATAATTGGAATCAATTGAAATGAATAAAGCCACAATAAAAATCTGCATGCAGATATTTGTACTGATACAAGTTTTAAAATAAATTTGGTTAATATCTGTATTGGAATGTGATTGCTGGATAATATGTTAAGACTGTTTAGCTTTGTAAAAAACCACTGAAATATCTTCCAAAGCAGCTGTGTAGTTTCACATTACTACTAGCAATCAATGAGAGTTCCTGTTGTCCTGTTTCCTCACCAGCAACTTGCTGTTTGTCTGTTTGTTTTACTGAGGTACAGTTGATTTACAATATGGTATAATTTCAGGTATATAGCTTAGTGAGTCAGTATTTTTACAGATTATACACCATTAAAAGTTATTACAAAAATAAAGCCTGTAATTCCCTGTGCTGTACAATATACCCTTGTTGTTTATGTATTTCATACATGGTAATTTGTATCTCTTAATCCTCTACCCCTATCTTGCACCTTCTACCTTTCCTCTCCCCACTGGTAACCACTAGTCTGTTTTCTGTATCTGTGAGTCTGTTTCTGTTTTCCTTTATACATTCATTTGTTTTATTTTTTTGGCTCCACATATAAGTCATATCATACAGTATTTTTCCTTCTCTGTCTGACTTATTTCACTCTGCAAAATATTCTCTAGGTATACCCACATTGCTGCAAATGGAAGGATTTCATCCTATTCTTTATGTCTGAGTAATATTCCATTATATATATATATATATACACATACACACATACATATATATGTATGTATGTGTGTGTGTATATATACACACACATTCCCACCAACAGGGTAAAAGGGTTCCCTTTTCTCCACATCCTCACCAACATTTGTTATTTGTAGACTTTTTGACGGCCACCGTTGACAAATAACAAGGTCAAGGGTGTTGGTAAGACTGAGATTCTGAGATTATCATATTTTCCTTAGAGCAAGATTTCAGGAAGACGTTATCAAGACGTATGTCTAGCATGCTAGTCCTTAGCATAGAACTTTCTGAGAAAAAGTATTCTGAACATCCTGTTTACCTTTCTTACCCCAAACCCCAACATGGTAGGGAAGTTGAGATTCTAGTTAAAGTTTATCCCTGGGTAGCAGTGGAATTGCCCCATGAGTCTTCTCCATTGAGTTACTCTTCAGCTGTTAAGACCTAATTATAGGGATGTAACCTCAAAAGTTACTTCCTAAGCCTCAAAAAGAGTGTCTCCATAGCATAGAAAACATGGAAATAGACAAATATTAGACTGAGTTAATAGTCATGGCCTAGTCAGATATACTGAAGAATGAAGGCCAATTATGAGGAATTACACCAGATTTAACTCAAGAAGCATATTATTAAAATCCAAATAAATGTTCTCTAGGAATGATATCCTTCTGTCACTATTTAAATTCCCTCTTTATAAGTCATAATTCTCAAAGAAAAAGGTAGCACACAAAAACAGGTCGTTTGAGAGGATATTGACAAAACAGTTGAATTACAAGATTGAACAGGACTGAGGGCAAGAATGGTGTTGTTCCTTGAGACTGGTGACAGTGGGGAGTGATTACCACCCTTAGGCCTGAAGTTCAAGGGGAGAAACTAGTTATTAAAACTCAAAAAAAATAACCATACGGAGAGGGAAACCTGAGACGGGCTCTGGACTTTGGTAGAGGGGTGCTGCCAACCTATACAGAGCAGGCAGTGAGGGACAGTGAGGGGGCCAAGAGAGTAAACACTCCATCCTTACTTTCCTTCTCCCCCCCCGATATTCTGTCAGGGTCTCCGCTTGCCTGCATCTAATTGAAAGCTACGAGACAAGGGGAGTTGGTTAAAGCAATGCAAGGGTGTTAGCTTCTCTAGGCACAGAGCAGAGTGAGAGAAGGGAGAGGAGGTAAAAAGTGATTCCTCTCACTTCAAAAGAGAAGCTTGAGTCCAGGCTGCCAGACGCAGTCTGCAATCCGACATGTTAAGTCTAGGAATTAATCAGGCTAGTTTTGCAGAGAGTAGAATGAGGAGCTGAGAGTTATCTAAGAGCACATACAGAGCAAAGTCCAAAATACAAAACTGCACAGGCAGTGCAGTAAAGGTAATCATCAGAAAGTGTTGGCAGAAAGGTAGATTCTAACGAGAAACTATAGGAGATTAGAGTCATCCCACAGAAGAGGGAGGTCTGAGTGGGACAGCCCTATGTGATCTCCTACTAGATAGTTCAGCACACAAAACTGTTTCTGAGTTATGAGGGAAACACAGTTGGCATAAGGAAATGTTTAAAAATTAACTTACATTGCCTGTTTGGGTGCAGTAAAATGAATTCACTCGTATACTGCTGGAAGCAGTGAAAATTGTTCACACCCTCTGGGAAACAATATGTAGCAAGAGCCCTAAAATGTTCCATACTCTTTGACTGAAAATAACAAGTTTTACTGGATACTTCATCATATTTATTTTTAATAAAAGTGTATTTAGTAAGTAACACTGCTGAAAACATCTTAATGTGAATTTAGGGGAGGAGATGCATAATATTCTCCCCCTGCAGCTGAGTTGGACTGGGATTACACTGGCCATGCTGGTCTAGCAGGACTGCAGAGAGAAAACATGTAGCACATATTCCAGATTGTGTCCACGAAAAAAAAAAAAAATAATGCTAGGGTGAAAGCTGGATGATAACGTTCACAAAAGTTTATCAAACAAAGGAGCCTTAAGAATTATGTGGGGCGTTGAGATCCTGAGCCAAGGGTTTGGAATAGTCAGGAAAGACACAAATAAAGAGCAGTGTATCAAATGGACAAAGGGGAAGTGTATTTGGGAAAATAGTAAAAGCAATGATTGTTCCCAATAGCTGACATATGACATGATGCTGCGAGGGTAGAGGAAGATGTGAAAAAGAAGGATTCACTTAACTGATAGCAGCCAGGGACCAGGGAGAGCGACCGCTGAGTCTATCAACAAGCACAGGAGGATTTCTAGCACCAAATCTACTTCATAAGGAGTCTTAACAGTGAATGTGGGCCTTCCTAGGGCCTGGGGGCTCTTGTGACAAAGAGTCAAGGTGGGCTCTAACAATTAAGCCTTGTATAGCCAAAATTCATAGGTGGTAGGGCATAAGGGAAAGAATCTGTTTTAAGTTGATTACTTTTGTAATAACCCACTTTAGAGAAATTATGTGACATCCTTTATTAAATCCAAAGCACCTAAACTCTGGCACCTTGAGGAGACAATGGGCAAGAGGAAACACCGTAAAACAGAAGTGATTATTTTTACCCCCAAAAGGCAGTGACAGATCAGGCCAGGAGTTATGCATTCTTAGACTGACAGGCAACAGAGTATGGTAAGAAAGTACAAGGATCTGGGAGACAGAAAAGATCTGATGTTAAATCTCAACTGTATGATCTTGGACAAGTCACTTAATTTCTCTGAGGCTTTTCTTTGATGACAGTAAAATATAACTGTGAGTATTGTTGTGAGAAGCTAATAGTGTTATGTATATTAATTTATAGATTTCTGCATGTGTGCCAGCTAGCTAATTTAACTATGCAAAGTTTGATACAAGCACCAGCTCTGAATCACTGTTAGGAGTTAGTCATTATCGATTCTACCTTACTGTTATTTACAAATTAAGTTCTCCTTTTATGAGAAAATCCACGCATTGACTCAGAACTGGAGAATACTATGCAAATTCTGTGCCTGTTTACACTTGCCTAGAAATAAGGATGCTAACAATTTTAATTAATCTTTTGACAGCTATCAAAATCCAATCCTGAGGGTGATGGACACAAGGGTACCTCACCACCAATTCTTAAGGGAATTAAAAGAATAAAATTTACTTTAACCGTTGCTCAGAGCTTTTTTGTAATATATACATAAAGAAAGAAGGGTACATATGGAGTCTAGAATGTGCCCCAAAAAAGCCTGAAGCTCATAGTTAAATTGCACGGATAAAACTTTCAAAACATTTCACATTGGCTCATAGAAGGTCATATTACAGATTTAAGATACTACCTTCCATCTTTAAAGAAACATAGTTATAAGAAAGAACATTATTTTTTCTTCACATTAGTGGTAAAACTTTGAAATCCAAATAAAGTCTGGAGTTATTTGATAGAAATGTACAAATGCTGGCTTATTTGTTGTGACAAATGCATCATGGTGGTGCAAGATACTAACATTAGAAGAAACTGGGTAAAGATAGTACAGTAACTCTCGTTACTATCTTTGCATCTTCTCTGTACACATAAAACTATTCTAAGATAATAAGTTTATTTTAAAAGTGACAGTTTTAACTTACCACTAAGCATTTCTATGAAACTCAGAATCCAAATTTCGTACTACAGTATACACACAGTGTACTGTGTATAGTATTAAAAGCTTAGACTATCACCAATCTATTATTAGAACTTTAGACAAAAATCTTCTACTTATAAAATTTAAGCCAGAAATATATTAGAAAGCAAGAAGTGGCACGAATTTTGTCACAAGATAAAGAGAAATTGTGACCTAAGGTCTGTACTCAGAACAAACCAGAAAGCTGAGCAGTCACTTTTCAAATTTCCAGAAAATTTCTGATGTTACAAAAGGCTATTTCACAGGCCCTTTCCTCCATTACTGTGTCTCCTCAGAACTTGAAATTCTGGTTCTACAATTCACAATCACGCAACAGAATAAAATTTAAAATTTGAACCAAGAAAAATAAGGGAAGAATACAAACAGTATATTAATAATATGGGAGAGTATTATACTTAATTCTCTTCTGTGTTTGAGAATTCTCAAAAGAAAATTTAAAAGGAAAACATAATCTTCCAAAATCATACACCAGAGGAAGTGAGTGGAAAAACCATTATTGAAAAAGCGATCTAAGATACAGATAGTATTCTCAAACTTCTTAGGAGGTAAGACAAACTTTCTAGGAAAATTCACTATATAAATTATCTAATTTTTTTAGTCCTGGACAGATAAAAACTTTCCAAAATCTTACCCAATTCTGTAAATGTTTTCTAAATTTCAACTGTTGAAGAATCAAATGATTCCCCTAAGTTAGGATCCCCACAGCACAATTCCCCACAGATGAAGGGTTGTATTTTAATGAAACATGGTTCTTACTCTCTAGTGACTTTCTCTTTTCACCAAATTTTCAAAGGTGAATATTTAAATAGCTGAGACAATAATTTGCTATCTTTCACATGTGACACTTGAAAATCCTTAGGTGAAGGATTATGAAATTTATCCTTTTTCTAATAACACCTAGAGTTTTAAAAATGGAAGGATCATCAGCGCTCCTGTATTGATAATGGACAAATTTCAGAAAGGGAAAAAAAGTTATCAATTATTAAGTATCTACTGTATGCACTTTATCAAATTCCTCATTTAATTCTTTTAGTGAACCATGACACTGATGACAAGCAAAGTATCTGAGAAGCTAAGTAACCAGCATGATGCAAAGGTTACTAATTGATTGATATGGAATTCAAACAAGCTTGTCTGACCCCAGAGACAGACTTCATAAGCACCACAGTGGTCTCAGATATTTCTTATTGTATATGTTCAAACAGCATTTTCTAATCTCTCCCATGGAGACATTTACTAGAAATGTGTAAACACATTGGAAGATTTTCCAAGATGAGCAATGTAAATGTTGAAGGCAGACTGAAAATCAGTTATTATGAGGAATGAAGGAGACTGCACTTACAGCCATCTGACATTAAGGGAGGAACTTGAAATCTGTGAAAAAAATCTCTGCAATGGCAAGTAACATGATTAATGAGTTGCTTAGTAGAGTATATTAATAGTATAATGGGAAAAGTTGCATAACTAACTTTTGGAGAAAATAACTCAAGAACAGGTGCCTTTTAAATTGCCTGTTTTAAAATTGTATTTTTGTTGTATCTTTGTTATCAAAATAGTGAATTTATCCACAATAGAATATTTGAAAAATATTTAAAAATCATCAAATATAAAATATATTACTGTTTCGACCATCCAGCAATAACTACCACTAGTGTTGTGAATATATGCTTCAACTTAGTTATACATACATGCACATATTTATATATATATGTAGATATATGAATATACCCATATAAGTATTATATGCATATAATTTTTCAAGATTTTAGATGTCTGTTCTTTGGAAATAATTGAGAGTATCTTTGTGACTTCAATATGTAATCTAATTCTTTTAAATATTTGAGACTAGAAGAAAACTTTCCCAACATTTTCCCTTAAGAATTTAAAAGCTATAGAAAAATTCCAAGAACAACACAAGGAATATCTATATGTTCCCAGATGCACCAGTTGTTATCATTTTACCATGTGTGCTTCATCTCTCATCTCCCTCTCATCTCTCTTTCTCTCCCTCTCTTTCTGTCTCTAAATATATATATATATATATAGACACCTACATTTATATGTGTTTATGAGTTTGCAGACAGTGTGACACTTTACCTCTAAATACTTCAGAATAAGAATGTTCTTTCTCGTACATAATCACACAAATGCACACACTGAGGCAATTTACCATCAATATAATATTAGTAGCAAAATTACAGCCCATATTAAAATTATTCCGCTTGTTCCAGTAATATCCTTTATTGCTTTTGGTTTGTTAGTTTTGATCCAGGACCCAATTAAGGATTATGCATTGCATTTAGTTGTCATGGCTTTTCGTCTTCTTTAATATATTAAAGGAAGAAAGAAAAGTTCCCAAACCTCTGTCTTTTGTGCTACTGAAATAGTTTATGCACCCAGGCCAGTTGTCTTGCAGAATTTCTGTCAGTTTGGCTTTGATTGTTTCCTCATGATTAGATTGATTGAATTTTGTTTTCTCTTTTAGGATACAATATAGTGATGTCTTTCCCGTTTCTATGCAGCATAGCAGAAAATATAGGAAGTCAAACTAACAGGTCAAACTCCCTATCATTAGTGTTGAGTTTGGTCACTGTGAAAGTGGTATCCACCAGATTTCTCCATGGGAAAGAAACCTCTTTCTCTGCGATTAAAAGCCATTCTTTGGGATGACGCTATGAGACTATGTGAATATCCTATTCTTCATCTTTCTCACGATGGTTTTATCATCCACTGATAATTCTTGTCTGACTCAAGTATTATGATCATTTTACAATTTTGATTTTTTTAAATTATTTTATCTCTTTTATAATTTAGTTGTCATTTCTGTGTAAAGAGATTTTACCCACTCGCATTTCATTGTCCTGTATTCCTTTGGTCAGTGTATTGTAACCCTATTCTGACAGTGTTTATTTTTACTTGCAAATTTTCCCCAATTTAGCAGAGGGAACTCCCAAGCTGCCCTTGTGTCCTTTTAACATCTTTCCAACAGTTTTTAGTTTTGTTGTTGTTTGGTTGATTTTTTTTTTTTTTTTTTTTTTTTTTGGCAGATGGAAACAGCAACTTCCTTTATTTCTGGTACAAACAGATATTCCAGGGAACCCTTACTTTCCCTGAATCCGTTATTTCTCGTTTCCCCAAAGAGCCCTGATTCCTTCGAGTTAATGGGAAATATTATTTAGAAATGAAGGTTTGGTGTTAGGTGTTCTGCTTGTTACTTGAGTGCAACACTTCTAGACCATGTCAGTAGACAGTTGTATGAGTTCATACTGATTCTTCTAATTTCAGTCTGACACCACAGACTTATTCCTCTCATTTTTGTTTTTGAACATGTTTATTGGAGTATAATTGCTTTACAATGCTGTGTTAGTTTCTGCTGTATAACAAAGTGAATCAGCTATACATATACATATACCCCGTATCCTCTCCCTCTTGCATCTCCCTCCCACCCTCCCTATCCCACCCCTCTAGGTGGTCACAAAGCACCCAGCTGATCTCCCTGTGCTATGCAGCTGCTTCCCACTAGCTATCTATTTTACATTTGGTAGTGTATGCATGTCAGTGCCACTCTCTCACTTCATCCCAGCTTACCCTTCCACCTCTTCATGTCCTCAAGTCCATTCTCTATGTCTGCATCTTTATTCCTGTCCTGCCCCTAGGTTCTTCAGAACCTTTTTTTTTTTTTAGATTCCATATATATGTGTTAGCATACGGTATTTGTTTTCCTCTTTCTGACTTACTTCACTCTGTATGACAGACTCTAGGTCCATCCACCTCACTACAAATAACTCAATTTCGTTTCTCTTTATGGCTGAGTAATATTCCGCTATATATATGTGCCAAATCTTCTTTACCCATCTGTCAGTGGACACTTAGGTCACTTCCATGTCCTGGCTATTGTAAATAGTGCTGCAATGAACATTGTGGTACATGACTCTTTTTGAATTATGGTTTTCTCAGGGTATATGCTCAGTAGTGAGATTGCATGGTCATATGCTAGTTCTATTTTTAGTATTTTAAGGAACCTCCATACTGTTCTCCATAGTGGCTGTGTCAATTTACATTCCCACCAACAATGCAAGAGCATTCCCTTTTCTCCACACCCTCTCCAGCATTTATTGCTTGTAGATTTTTTGATGATGGCCATTCTGACTGGTGTGAGGTGCTACCTCATTGCAGTTTTGATTTACATTTCTCTAATGATTTGTGGTGTTGAGCATCCTTTCATGTGTTTGTTGGCAATCTGTATGCCCTCTTTGAAGAAATGTCTATATCGGTCTTCTGCCTATTTTTGGATTGGGTTGTTTGTTTTTTTGATATTGAGCTGCATGAACTGCTTGTGTTTTTTGGAAATTAATCCTTTATCAGTTGCTTCATTTGCAAATATTTTCTCTCATTCTGAGGGTTGTCTTTTCATCTTTTTTATGGTATCCTTTGCTGTGCAAAAGCTTTTAAGTTTCATTAGGTCCCATTTGTTTATTTTTGTTTTTATTTCCTTTTTCTCTAGGAGGTGGGTCAAAAAGGATCTTTCTGTGATTTAAGACATAGAGTGTTCTGCCTATGTTTTCTTCTAAGAGTTTTATAGTGTCTGACCTTACATTTAGGTTTTTAATCCATTTTGAGTTTATTTTTGGTGTTAGGAAATGTTCTAATTTAATTCTTTTCCATGTAGCTGTCCAGTTTTCTCAGCACCACTTATTGAAGGGGCTGTCTTTTCTCCACTGTGTATTCTTGCCTCCTTTATCAAACATAAGGTGACCATATATTCATGGAATTATCTCTGGGCTTTCTATCCAGTTCCATTGATCTATATTTTTGTTTTGGTGCCAGTACCATACTGTCTTGATTACTGTAGCTTTGTAGTATAGTCTGAAGTCCGGGAGCCTGATTCCTGCAGCTCCATTTTTCTTTCTCAACATTGCTTTGGCTATGCAGGGTCTCTTGTGTTTCCATACAAATTGTGAAATTTTTTGTTCTAGTTCTGTGAAAAATGCCATTAGTAGTTTGATATGGATTACACTGAATCTGTAGATTGCTTTGGTAGTATAGTCATTTTCACAATGTTGATTCTTCAAATCCAAGAACATAGTATATCTCTTCATCTCTTGGTATCATCTTTAATTTCTTTCATCAGTGTCTGATAGTTTTCTGCATACAGGTCTTTTTTCTCCGTAGGAAGATTTATTCCTAGGTATTTTATTCTTTTTGTTGTAATGGTAAGTGTGAGTGTTTCCTTTATTTCTCTTTTTTTGTTGTTATTTTGTTGTTACTGTAGCCAGAGATTTCTGTGCATTAATTTTGTATCCTGCTACTTTACCAAATTCATTGATTAGCTCTAGTAGTTTTCTGGTAGCATCTTTAGGATTCTCTATGTATAGTTTCATGTCATTTGCAAACCGTGACAGCTTTACTTCTTTTCTGATTTAGATTCCTTTTATTTCTTTTTCTTCTCTGATTGCTGTGGCTAAAACTTCCAAATCTATGTTGAATAATAGTGGTGAGAGTGGGCAACCTTGTCTTGTTCCTGATCTTAGTGGGAATGGTTTCAGTTTTTCACCATTGAGGACGATGTTGGCTGTGGGTTTGTCATATATGGCCTTTATTTTTTATTATTATTATTTTTAATGATTTTGGATATACATATATTTTTTAATAATTAATTATTTTTGGCTGCATTGGGTCTTCGTTGCTGCACAGGGACTTTCTCTAGTTGTGGCGAGCCGGGGCTACTCTTCATTGTTGTGTGTGGGCTTCTTATTGCAGTGGCTTCTCTTGTTGCGGAGCACAGGCTCTAGGGCGTGCAGGCTCATTAGTTGTGGCTCAGGGGCTCTAGAGTGCATACTTAAGAGTTGTGGTGCACAGGCTTATTAGTTGCGCCATGGCATGTGGGATGTTCCCAGAAACAGAGTTCAAACCCATGTCCTATGCATTGGCAGGTGGAATCTTAAGCACTGTGCCACCAGGGAAGTCTCTATAGCCTTTATTGTGTTGAGGTAGGTTCCTTCTATGCCTACTTTCTTAAGAGTTTTTATCATAAATGGGTGTTGAATTTTGTCAAAAGCTTTTCTTGCATCTATTGAGATTATCATGTGGTTTTTATCCTTCAATTTGTTAATATGGTGTATCACTTTGACTGATTTGCATATATTGAAGAATCCTTGCATTCCTGGGATAAACCCCACTTGAGCATGGTGTATGATCCTTTTAATGTGCTGTTGGATTCTGTTTGCTAGTATTTTGTTGAGGATTTTTGCATCTATGTTCATCAGTGATATTGGCCTGTAGTTTTCTTTTCTTGTGACATCTTTGTCTGGTTTTGGTATCAGGGTGATGGTGGCCTCGTAGAATGAGTTTGGGAGTGTTCATCTCTGTGCTAGATTTTGGAAGAGTTTGAGAAGGATAGGTGTTAGCTCTTCTCTAAATGTTTGATAGAATTCACCTCTGAATCTATCTCATCCTGGGCTATTGTTCATTGGAAGATATTTAATCAGTTTCAATTTCAGTGCTTGTGATTGGTCTGTTGATAATTTCTATTTCTTCCTGGTTCAGTCTCAGAAGGTTGTGCTTTTCTAAGAATTTGCCCACTTCTTCCAGGTTGTCCATTTTATTGGCATATAGTTGCTTGTAGTAATCTCTCATGATCCTTTGTATTTCTGCACTGTCAGTTGTTACTTCTTTTTCATTTCTAATTCTGTTGATTTGAGTCTTCTCCCTTTTTTCCTTGATGAGTCTGGCTAATGGGTTATGAATTTTGCTTATCTTCTCAAAGAACCAGCTTTTAGTTTTATTGATCTTTGCTATTGTTTCCTTAATTTCTTTTTCATGTATTTCTGGTCTCACCTTTATGATTTCTTTCCTTCTGGTAACTTGGGGTTTATTTTTGTACTTGTTTCTCTAATTGCTTTAGATGTAAGGTTAGGTTGTTTATTTGACCTTTTTCTTGTTTCTTGAGGTAGGGTTGTATTGCTATAAACTTCCTTCTTAGAACTGCTTTTGCTGCATCCCATAGGTTTTGGGTTGACGTGTTTTCATTGTCATTTTTTCTAGGTATTTTTGATTTCCTCTTTGATTTCTTCAGTGATCTCTTGGTTATTTAGTAGCATATTGTTTAGACTCCATGTTTGTATTTTTTTTACAGATTTTTTCCTGTAATTGATATCTAGTCTCATAGCATCATGGTCAGAAAAGATACTTGATATGATTTCAATTTTCTTAAATTTCCAAAGGCTTGATTTGTGGCCCAATATATGGTCTATCCTGGAGAATGTTCCATGAGCACTTGAGAAGAAAGTGTATTCTGTTGATTTGGGATGGAATTTCCTGTAAATATCAATTAAGTCCATCTTGTTTAATGTGTCATTTAAAGCTTGTGTTTCCTCATTTGTTTTCATTTTGGATGATCTGTCCATTGGTGAAAGTGGGGTGTTAAAGTCCCCTACTATTATTGTGTTACTGTTGATTTCCCCTTTCATGGTTGTTAGCATTTGCCTTATGTATTGAGGTGCTCCTGTGTTGGGTGCATAAATATTTACAATTGTTATATCTTTTCTTGGATTGATGCCTTGATCAGTACATAGTGTCCTTCTTTGTCTCTTGTAATAGTCTTTATTTTAAAGTCTGTTTTGTCTGAAATGAGAATGGCTACTCCAGTTTTCTTTTGATTTCCATTTGCATGGAATACCATTTTCCATCCCCTCACTTTCAGATTGTATGTGTCCCTAGGTCTGAAATGGGTGTCTTGTAGAGAGCATATATACGGGTCTTGTTTTTTTATCCATTCAGCCAGTCTGTATCTTTTGGTTGGAGTATTTAATCCATTTACATTTAAGGTAGCTTTCAATATGCATGGTCCTATTACCATTTTCTTTATTGTTATGGGTTTGTTTTTGTAGGTTCTTTTCTTCTCTTGTGTTTCCCACTTAGAGAAGTTCCTTTAGCATTTGTTGTAGAGCTGGTTTGGTGGTGCTGAATTCTCTGAAGTTTTTCTTGTCTGTAAAGGTTTTAATTTCTCCATTGAATCTGAATGAGGTCCTTGCTGGGTTGAGTAATCTTAGTTGTAGGTTTTTCCCTTTCATCACTTTAAATATGTCCTGCCACTCTCTTCTGGCTTGCATAGTTTCTGCTGAAAGATCAGCTGTTTACCTTATGAGGATTCCCTTGTATGTTATTTGTTGTTTTTCCCTTGGTGCTTTTAGTATTTTTTCTTTGTATTTAATTTTCGATAGTTTGATTAATATGTGTCTTGGTGTGTTTCTCCTTGGATTTATCCTTTATGGTACTCTCTGCGCTTCCTGGACATGATTATTTCCTTTCCCATGTTAGGGAAGTTTTCAACTATAATCTCTTCAAATATTTTCTCAGACTCTTTATTTTTCTCTTCCTCTTCTGTGACCCCTATAATTCAAATGTTGGTGAGTTTAATATTGTTCCAGAAGTCTCTGAGACTGTCCTCAATTCTTTTCATTCATTTTTCTTTATTTTGCTCTGCTTTATGTCCACTATTTTATCTTCCAGATCACTTACCCGTTCTTCTGCCTCAGTTATTCTGCTATTGATTCCTTCTAGAGAATTCTTAATTTCCTTTATTGTGTTGTTCATCATTGTTTGTTTGCTCTTTAGTTCTTCTAGATCCTTGTTAAACGTTTCTTGTATTTTCTCCATTCTATCTCCACGATTTTGGATCATCTTTACTATCATTCCTCTGAATTCTTTTTCAGGTAGACTGCCTATTTCCTCTTCGTTTGTTTAGTCTGGTGGGTTTTTACCTTGCTCCTTCATCTGCTGCATATTTCTCTGTGTTCTCATTTTGTTTAACTTACTGTGTTCGGGGTGTTCTTTTCGCAGGCTGCAGATTTGTTGTTCCCGTTGTTTTTGGTGTCTGCCCCCAGTGGGTGAGGTTGGTTCACTGGCTTGAGTAGGCTTCTTGGTGGAGGGGTCTGGTGCCTGTGTTCTGGTGGGTGGGACTAGATCTTGTGTTTCTGGTGTACAGGGCCACTTCGGGTGCTGTGTTTTGTGGTGTCTGTGAACTTAGTATGATTTTAGGCAGCCTCTCTGCTAATGCGTGGGGTTATGTTCCTGTCTTGCTAGTTGTTTGGTGTAGGGTGTCTAGCACTGGACTTTGCTGGCCGTTGGGTGGAGCTGGGTCTTATTGAGGCGGAGATCTTTGGGAGGGCTCTTGCTGATTGATATTAGGTTGGGCCAGGGAGTCTCTGGTGGTACAATGTCCTGATCTCAGCTCTCCCACCTCAGAGGCTCAAGCCTTACACCAGCCCAGAACACCAAGACCCTGTCAAGCAGCATGGCTTAGAAGAAAAGGAGGGGAAAAGAAAGAAAAAATTTTTTAAAAAGGTAAATTAAAAATGAAAAGAAAATTATTAAAATAAAAATATTAAAAATAATAATAAAAGGAAAAATAGAGCAACCAAACCAATAAACAAATCCACTAATGATAACAAGCAACACTGAATTAAGATAAACATAAAAATCAGAAACAAATTAGTCACAGAAAGCAAACCCCAAGTCTACAGTTGCTCCCAAAGTCCACTGCCACAGTTCTGGATGATTTGTTGCCTCTCAGGTGTTCCACAGAGGCAGGGAACATCAAGTTGATTGTGGGGATTTAGTCCACTGCTCCTGAGGCTGCACGGAGAAATTTCCCTTTCTCTTCTTTGTATGCCCAGCTCTTGGGGTGATGTTGCAACAGTCTGGGGTGCACTGTGTGTTCTCCTGGGGAAGTTATCCCTGGATCACAGGACCCTGGCAGTGGCTGGCTTCACAGGTTCCTGGGGTCGGGGGTTGGGCAGTGTGTGTGGATAGTGACCTGTGCTTGCACACAGGATTCTTGGGGGCTGCAGCAGCAGTGTTAGTGTTTCATGCCCATCTCTGGGGTCTGAGCTGATAGCCGCAGCTCGCACCCATCTCTGAAGCTCATTTAGGCGGTGCTCTGAAACCCCCTTCCTCTTGCACCCTGAAACAGTGGTCTCTTCCCTCTTAGGCAGGTCCGACTTTTTCCTGGACTCCCTCCCAGCTAGCTGTGTTGCACTAGCCCCCTTCAGGCTGTGTTCACACAACCTCAGTCCTCTCCCTGGGGTTTGAACTCCAAAGCCCGAGCCTTAGCTCCCAGCCCCCACCTGCCCCGGCAGGTGAGCAGAGAAGCCTCTCAGCCTGGTGAGTACTGGTTGGCACTGATCCTCTGTGCAGAATCTCTCCACTTTGCCCCCTCTACATCCCTGTTGCTACACTGTCCTCTGTGGCTCCGAAGCTTCTCCCCCACCACTCCCATCTCCACCAGTGAAGGGGCTTCCTAGTGTGTGGAAACTTTTCTTCCTTCACAGCTCCCTCCCAGAGGTGCAGGTCCCATCCCTATTCTTTTGTCTCGTTTTTTTTCTTTTGCCCTGCCCAGGTACGTGGGTATTTTCATGCCTTTTGGGAAGGCTGAGGTCTTCTGCCAGCATTCAGTCAGTGTCCTGTAGGAGTTGTCCCACATGTAAATATATTTTTGATGTATTTGTGGGGAGGAAGGTGATCTCCATGTCTTTACTCCTCTGCCATCTTGAAGTTCATTTTTATATTTCCAAATGGATTCACTCTTCCCCCACAATAAGAAACTTTTGTTTCTAACAACATCAATATAGTCACTCGTTTGTGCTCTCTCTATATAGTATATATATAGAGAGAGATAAGACAAAATATATAAGAAAAATGCAAATGTAGCAGAGGTAGATTATACATCTTTATATATATATATAGTTATTTTATATATCATTTCACATATATATATAAATTGCTATACCAATACCACTATCAACAGAAAATCTCCTAAGTATCAAGATATCCTTACATTTTTAAACTTTATTATATGTCTATATTAGATTAACATGGCTCAAAACTAAAAGTTTTATGCAAATATAGATTCAAAAATGTCATTTCCCCTTCTTTATCCCTTTTGCCCAGTTCTCACCTACCAGTTCTATTAGCTTCTGGTTTTCCTTCCTATATGTACTTTTTTAAAAAAAGTATGAATATATTACCTTTTTTCTTCCAAAAAGTTAACATGCTACTTATGCTTATGTTGCAATTTTTTCTCCTCACTTAACAATATATTATCAGTTCATAGGAGTTTAACTCTTATGTTTTTACACCTGCTTAATATTTGCATTGTAGATGTGCTGAAGTTTATTTAACCTATTTCCTAGGTATAGGCATTTAAATTGTTCCAGTATTGTGAAATTACAAATTACCCATCTGATTTTTAAAAGTCCATTGGTATTGGGAAGTATGGCTATTTGGGGTAGAGGTACAATGTTGATGCATAGATATTTTAAAAACATGATTAAATAACATAAAACAACTGAGATAGGTATCCCATTACCTTTTAACATTGTGTTTTTCAATTCTTCTTATTTTACTAATTTTTTCTGTACATTTTGAGTCAATAAACATGGTTTTGTGATTATTCTACTCTGCTTTTTAACTTCAATTATTTAAAATTAAGGAGAGTTTTTATAGTTAAATGCTTCCCACCTAGAATTTTTCCTGAATACTATTTTTATAAAATCTACCTTTGCTACATATGTGTTTTTCTGATATATTTTGTCTCATCTTTCTATTGAAACTCACTAATTTTTTTTAAGTGAAACACTTAGTGATAACATGTATTTGGATTTTGTGGTTTAATCTAATCTTATAAACTATATCTTTTAAAAGGTGAATTTAACCCAACTCAGTTTATTCATATAGCATATATGTATACTTATTTCTACCCCCAAAATAGATCTGGTTCTATTTTCATAAGAGCATCTGCAATTATCACTTCAATATATCATGTGTTTTCACTGCTTAGTCCCAGGTATTTACACCATGAATTTTCTTTTCTGTGGTTTTTGATTTTCTGTTTCTCTCGTTAGGTTAATATGTACTGTTAAATATTTTTATTTTATACTGGCACATACGATATTTTCAGGATTCTTGAATTATGAGAATGTATTTTTGTTCACTATCATATATCATAGACATTTATGTTAGGTATAAAATGTGTCATGTGAACATTTTTTCCTTAAAAATGCTACCATTAGGGCTTCATGGTCTTTCTGAGTTTGTTATTACAGTGAAAACTCTGAAATTAGCACAGTTTTGTTTCCTGGTTAAAAGACTCTGTTTTATTAAATTTGCTTGTTTTTCTGCTTGAAGTCTGGAAAAAAAATTTTTTCTGCTTTTGAGATAAGAAAAACAAAGCTAGAGTATATTTAGTCACAAACCTATTTATTCTGATTTTTCAGAAGGTTGTGACCTTCTTTTTCTTTTTGTATAGTACAGATAATTGTTCTATTTAGATTTATATTTGTATTTCCATTGTATTTTTTCTGATCATGCTTATCAGATCATACACTGAATTTCTGTTCTCTATTATTCCTTCTTTAGACTAATAGTTTTATGTTTTATATTTTTCTTCTGCATTTTAGAGGTGCTTGTCTTTCACCAGTTTCGTTCTAAAAAGCTTTAACATGTTTGCATATTGCACTTGATTGCTTATAAATCGTATTTTAATTGTTGATTTACTTTTTTTGGCTTATGACTTTTTCAACTTATCAATTTCTCTTTTGATTAAATATCCTATATTATTTTAATTTCCTGTGTTTATGTATTATGATTCTTCTGTCCCAAAACAGTATGTTTTTGCAGGATAATGAAAATTTCAAACACTTTATCTTTCTGTGGAAGTATCCCATTCAAGAGTATGGGATTTCTTTGTTCTAGCTGCTTCCTCCTTCACACGCCCAATGTTGTTGTGTTGTTTTACATATCCCTGAGTGGAGCAAAGTCTGTATGAAATTGCTGTCTTCTGTAAAGTGTCTGTGTTCTCTTAAGGTCTACTGTCTTTGCTCTGAACAATTACACAATCCTGTTGTAAGATATACAGATATAGGGTAGGTTGAGACATGTTTGAGTAGTACCATTCCCAGTTTCTAATAGACACCTATAAACTGTGATTTCTCATTCTCTTTTCCTGTATTTTGCATATTCTGAGAAGAGTACTTTAAAAACTATTATTTGTATTTGAATTCTTAGCTGATTCCTTGGTTTATTTTTATACCTGCATACAGTAAATTATTCAGATTATACCTTTCAAAACACACAAAACAGCTGACAGTCCATGCTCCTCCATTATGCCCTTTGGTCTTTAAAGCTATTGCAAGATGTTAGCATTTAAATTATTGTAAGTTGTTAGAATTTGATCTTTTAGTGATTTAGCAGACAATGATGGAGTTTTTCTTTTTGGATTATGTTTTCCATTGTCCTGAAAAGCAATTTAGTTGTTAATTGGGAGAGACTGCTTTGGAATTGGCTAAACAGATTCCATTTCCATTAAGAAGTATAGAGAGCCATTTGAAATTTGCCTTTGAAATATGGCACTAAGGCCTTGTGTGCCAAGTCACAGAGTTAAAGTGTCCATGGAAAGGTCAGCTAAGTCATCCCTCAGCCTGAGCTATTCGAAGTACCATTAAAATAGACTCTTCTCATTCAGAGCATCGGATTCTACTCTTACCCTTAAAAATAATTCTTTCCAAGATCTTATAACTGTTATAGGAGAGACTGTGTCTCTGCTTTATAATCTAATTAGAGCCCTTTTACTCTTGTATCTAGGAAGATGAGATCTGCTCCTCGTCTATTGTTAAGGACCATTTCATATACTCAAGTCTCTTAGTAAATCCAAAAATCATCCGTTCTTCCTCTAGGATGAAGGAGCACATTTCATTTGCTTTATCTCATAGGGGCCGTTGCCCAAACTTTTCATCAAATCTAATTGTTTTCATCTGAAATAACTCTATTTTATACTTCACTGTCATGACCCAAATGATGCCCAGAATGTTTTTAATACAGTTAGAATTCTATGTGTATTCCTAACAGAAGTTCCCCTAATCTCTTCTTATCACCCTTGTTTGTTGCACAAGGGATGAATCAATTAGCTAGGATGATTCTCATTTCTCAGAAACATAAGGTAGCTGCATGTTTCTGCTGACTGTTTGAATATGTTGTGTTTTAATTTCCTGAATATAAATTTAGAATCACTAACTTATTGTCAACAACTCTCATTTGAAATTAATGAGAAAATGTCATTTGTATTTTTCAGTTTGCATCACTCACACCAATTAAAATATATTGAACATCAGATTGCTTGGTATATTTTAAACTCAAGACAAATAATAGTTTTTCAAAAATGTTTTGTATTGTGATGTGCTGGGGAGACCAATATGCTTACAAGCCATTAGAATAGGAATCATTCAGATTATTTCAATTCCATGTTTTAACTTGTTATTTGGAGCAGTTTTGAGATTTTGTTCAGCTTTATTGAGGTATAATTGACATATAAAATGGTAAAGTATTTAAAATGTACATTGTGATGATTTGATATACATTATGAGAAGACTCTTCCCATCTAGTTAATTAACAAATCTATCACTTCACGTATTTATATTTTATGTGTGTATGAGAACATTTATATTCTACCCTCTTAGGAAATTTCAATTATATAATAGTGTTATCAACAGTAGTCACCATCTTATAGAATATATCCTCAGACTTTATTCATTTTATAGTTGAAAATTTGTACCCTTTTACCAATATCTCCCTAATTTCTCTACCCTCAAACTATTGGCAACCACTTTTCTACTCTCTGTTTCTATGAGTTTGACTTTTTTTTAGATTTCACATATAAGTGATAACCACACAGTGTTAGTCTGCATCTGTCTGGCTTATTTCACTTAGCATAATGCCCTCAAGGCCCATTCGTGTTGTCACAAATGGTAAGATTTCCTTCTTTCTCTTGTCTGAACAATATTCCATTTTATGTATATACCACATTTTCTTTATTCATCTCTGGATGGACATTTAGATTTTTGTCACCTTTTCGCTATTGTGAATAATGCTGCAATGAACAAGGGTATGAAGATATCTCTTCAATATCTTATTTTCATTTCCTTTGGATATATACCCAGAAGTGGGATTGCTGGATCGTATGGTAGTTCTATTTGAAATTTTTTGAGGAAACTCCGTACTGTTTTCCATAGGGGCTGCACCAATTTACATTCCCACCAACTTTGCACAATGGTTTCCTTTTCTCCACATCTTTGTCAGCACTTGTTTTCTCTTATTTTTGATAATAGCCATTCTAACAAGTATGAGGTGATATCTCACTGTGGTTTTGATTTGCATTTCCCTGATAATTCGTGATGTTATACACCTTTTTATATACCTGCTCTACTAAAAGCCTTATATAATTTAGTAGGTTTCATTTATCCCCCTTTACAGATGAAAATTCTGAGGTCTTCAGGAGGTGAAAAAGCTTACTGGAGGTCACAGACTTAATAAAAATCAGCTAGGATTTGAACTAACTCAGTTTGACCCCAGAGTACCCACTTTTAACAATCACCTTCTACCAAAATTTTTTTCAAATGATAATTATGTCTCTTGATATTGTGGAACATTAAGCTATGACTTAATGCAAACCATTTCCAGTATGACACATATGTTCAAGGGTCAGCTCCCTTTGCATACTATTCTCCTGGCAAGAGTTAGTATTTTTACATTTTTATTTTAAAATATTGACGTTCCCAATATTATTTATGGATCTGATTTTATAAAACTGCAGATTATTGGGCAGACTCATCAAAACAATGATTATTAACTGGAAGATGATGAAATTTTTCAGTACTATGGATAATTGTTGTAGATTATTATTTTTTATTTATTATGACAAGCACTAAACACTGAAAATGTGGATGGCAACCACATTTGTTACCCAAATATTGCTATTGTAACAACAAAGATTAAATATGGGAAACTGCAGATGAAAAGATTTTATTGATGCTAAATTGACTTCTAGATGAAAAGGAAGCTACTCTTAGGGTAAAACTTTTTTTAATACCAGATAATTTAACTTAAACCAAGTATAAGGCAGTAAAACATATTGAATTAATCGAATTCAATGTCATGAATCTTTTATATGAAGCCACTTTTCGGCTAAAGTTAAAACTTTAAAGCAATCTCTTTGCCGTTCTTAATATCAATAGATTCCTTATTTCTCAAAAATGCTGTGAAGTCATTTCTTCAAAATCTGACTTTTTTTTTACTTGCTTTGTTGCAGACTCTAAAAAATGGATGGTTAAAATTTTCATTGATTCTGTATGACTTTCAGATTTGCATATTATAAATTGCAATAAATACATTTAAATGCAGTACACTGTAAGTGTAATCACTTACTCCCTATCAGTATACACTTCAGTCTTGTTAGATTAACTTAATTTTGTTTACCAGATTACTTTTTTTAATAACAGCTATCAAATTTTTTTTTTTTTTTTTTGCAGTATGCGGGCCTCTCACTGATGTGGCGTCTCCCGTTGCGGAGCACAGGCTCCGGATGCGCAGGCTCAGCGGCCATGGCTCACGGGCCCACCCGCTCCGCAGCATGTGGGATCCTCCCGGACCGGGGCACGAACCTGTGTCCCCTGCATCGGTAGGCGGACTCTCAACCACTGCGCCACCAGGGAAGCCCAACAGCTATCAAATTTTATTCAGGTATCAGGTTTATTGTTGGTTTGCTTTTCTTAAGTGATACTGCTCTGAAGATGAAATGATACTTTCCTAGGAATGAGAAGTATGTTTTCTTTTATTCCAAGGTGACTTAGAAGATGAAAATACAGGTAATATTAATAGACTTACAATAACATATGAGCACTTTTTATAGTCACTACTGTGTAGAATTAGTCCTCCTTTCCTTGGCCCATAAAGCAAGTGTATTTGTTTTTGTTCTTAATTGAACAAAGGAATTACCATCATTTAAAAAAAGAAAGCTATGGAGCTCTTTCTTTTAGTCTATTTAATCATCTGTATATTGAAGTTCTGGGCTAAATGAAATTCTGAAAACTCTACAATCTTTTATATTCTATGAAAAGTGATACCTCTGAGGCTTATGCTGAGATTGGCTTGAGGCTAGTGTACTATAGAGAGTATATAGGAGGACTCATTGTCAATTCCCAGGAGTAGATTTATTCAGAAGTTCTTCACTGACCACGTTGAATTCTGGCATAACAGGAAATGTCAACGGATTTCACCATGACCATAGGACTTATCTACCTTTTTTTCCTCCACTGATATTGCCCAATAATTTTCCTTCCATCCACAACCCGCCTCCTCTCCAAATATGTAGATATCTGCCCTCTCTCATCAAATTGTTTGCTCTACTCCATTATAACTTTCCTTTACATTTCTATATAAGTAAATGTAATCCAGTAAGGACACTTTGCTGTAGAAAAAGTTTCTGGGAAAGTATACGTGCTTTAGATTATTGATCATTATGCTATGCTACTTTAATCCCTGTCCAGCTGTGATAAATTATCCCTTTGGCTCATGTATACATGTTTATTTTCTATGACACAGTCCATTGCCCTTTTAAATACAGCATAAGGGTACCATACTCACACAGGAGAGTTAAAAAAGAAGCCAGTAAATTCCCCTTTTTCCTTAAGCCGTTTTGAATTTGCTTTTTGTCATTGCAATAGGAAAAAGCCCTGAAAAATATAAAAGTCATCTGTGCGTTTAACAGACGTTAAGTTGTCCACAAAATAATAAGGAATACCAAAAAAGATTCTTCAACTTCAAGTTTGAGGATGTTAAATTATGAATAGCAAAGCTCCTGGACAAATTCTTGTCTGTTTTGTCTTTTTTAGCCACTACTGATTTTTCCACTGACACTGGGGCTTTAGGGGACTTGGTAGGAAAAAAATCGGGATATTGGTGCTTATTGCCTTCTTTAATAACATCCTACTAGAAAAAGCTAAATTTTTTTCAAGCTGCACATGTAAAAGATGAGAAGAAAGAAAATACAGTTTTGTTAAGAAGTTCTGTCTCCTTAGAGTCAGCAGTCCAAATGGTTGAGAATCAAATAATTCTGTACTTTGTGCAGTTGGAAAAGTCTCCAAATTAATTGCCCTATATTATCTGTCCTCAAATTAACGTTGGAAGATGAAAAGATAGGGACCTGTAGACAACAGGGGGAATAAAGTATTAGGACCTACCTGAAGCCAGAGAACAGAGTAAAAGCCAGATGCCCTAGGCTCTGTCTAAATGCTTTTCTTCATGTACTAACAAAGGTAATATTTATATCTCTGTAAGACAGTGTGGGATTATAATAATATTAGCTGGGTCTCATGACTATAGACTATCATTTCTGAGGTAAATGCCAGATAGAAGTGGTTTAACTGAGGGCTGAGGGATAAGCAAAATTCTCAGAAATACTGCTGAAGCAGAAAGCCTTAAGGCAGGGTCCAGATTTGGAAACCATAACTAAACTACCTCGGTAGGTTTATTTATTAGATCTTAGATTCAAGAAAATTCATATTTCCCCATATCCATGTTTTAAGAGCTATTTCCAGAAAAATTCCTAGCAGACAAAGACCTGGGTTGGTGAGGAGAGAAAAGGAAAAAAAACCCAAAAAAATTGATACAATTTCCAGGTCCTTGCAACCGTGTCAGATTAAAATTGAGGGCACAGCCCCCAGAAAGAGAGTCTTCTCTGTGCCCAGTGAAGACAAGGGATAAGGGGCATAACCCCTGAAGACAGAACTTGAGTCAAGCAAAGAGGCTAACTGAACTCATGCACATTAGCTGAACCAGACTTGACCAAGGAAAATGCATATCACCCAGAGATCCTATACTCAAAACTAGAAACAGGGAGTGAGCTCTCTCCTTTTATAGAAGGGGTAAATCTTAGCTGTATGGGATAGATACACTGTTAGGGAAAAGCATATTTAAAAAGTATGCATAGAAGGAAAGCCTAATTCTAGGCAATTTTTTTATCTTTCCTTCTTCTTAAGTTACCTCACCACACTTCCTCCTTCTTTTGGTAACATAACACTTTTCTTCTGTCCTTTTCCATCTGATGAAACTGTCAGTCACACAAACTCAATCCTCCACTACAAGTGTTACTGACCAGGGCTCTTGGCCTTCCCCTGAGCAATAGAAATTTACTAGAGGCTAGACAAGAAATTCAGGCGAGGCTTTACTGGGGTCTCTGCTGCAGCAGGGGGGAGTGAGAACAAACAACAGGTTCCCTTGCTTGCTTGCTCCCTGAGGCGGGGGGCAAGCTTGTTCATTATATGGGGCAAGGGTAGAGATGTGTCCAGGGGTCAGACCAGAGGGGTAGATTAGGTGTTTTGCCCATCCCTTAGGTGGTGTTGTGTGCAGGGGGCATGGGCAGTACCCTGCTTTTGCTCCAGGCTCTTCAAAAGTGGCAGTTGGGCTTTTTGGTCTCTTCGTATCTTTATACAGTTTCTTTGTATTTTGCTGCTTAAGGAGAGGTTTGCCCAGGTGCGAGCATTGCAGCACTGCAGCAAAGGGTCCCAGGTCCCAGCCTGTCTCACAAGGGGAGGCTGATAAGGGGTTGACATGATGAAATCAGGATCAATTAAAAGTCTGAGATGCACCAAGCATCATGTAACATGTTCCTGATAAGGACCATCTTTGCTACCACATGAAAAGAGAGGAAGAGCTCTGATTATAGCTTTGGATCGTTTCAAGTTTTTTGGGTTTTTTTTCCTAAGCATCATTTCCTCCTGTTGTAGTACTATGTCCCCAAATGTTGTTTGGAAAATCACTCTTCTACATTCTCAGCCACATGATTTGGGTGGGATTAACTCTAAATCCAGCTCCAAGGGTTGCCCTAATTGACTTAATTCAATCAGTACAACCCACCCCTTGGCCCCAGGGATTGGTTTAGAAATTGACAACTAACCGAGTCAGTACCAAGTCCTTCCAGGAAGAAACAGTGCTTTCACAGGCCCTCTCTCTCTCTCTTTTTAAGGCTACATCGTATTCCATTGTATGTATAGCATACCTTTTGTTTGTTTCTTTTTTATCTTCCGCTTTTATTGAGATATAATTGACATACAGCAGTATGTAAGTTTAAGATGTACAACATAACGATTTGACTTACATACATCATGAAATTATTATCACAATAAGTTTTGTTAACATCCATAATCACATAAAGTTACAAAATTAAAGAAATAGAAAAAATATTTTAAAAAGATTTTATTTTCTTGTGATGAGAATTCTTAGGATTTGTTCTCCTAACAACTTTTATATAAAACATACAGCAGTGTTAATTATATTTATCATGTTGTATATTACATCCCTACTACTTATTTATATTATAACTAGAAGTGTGTAGCTTTCGACTGCCTTCATCCAATTTCCCTTCCCACCTTCCCCTGTCTCTGGTAACCATACTTCTGATCTCTTTATGAGTTTGTCTGTTTGTTTTTGAAGTATAATTGACCTACAACACTATGTTAGTTCATGTTACACAGCATAGTAATTCAATATTTCTATGCATTTCAAAATGATCACCACATTAAGTCTAGTTACAATCTGTCTCAAAGAAAGATACTGTGGAGTTATTGGCTATATTCCCCACATGGTACATTTCATACCATTGACTCATTTATTTTGCAGCTGGAAGTTTGTACCTCTTAAATTCCCTCACCTGTTTCTTTCTTCCCCCCACATCCCTCCCATCTGGCAAGGACCTGTTCTCTGTATCTATAACCCTGTTTCTGCTTTGCTATGTTTGTTCGGTTGTTTTCTTTTTTAGATTCCACATATAACTGAAATTATACAGTATTTGTCTTTCTCAGTCTGACTTCTTTCACTTAGCATAATACACTCTAGGTCCATCAATGTTGTAGCAAATGGCAATATTTCATTTTTTTGTGGCTGAGTAAAATTCCATTTTTTTGGTGTGTGTCTATATATATACCACATCTTCTTTATCTATTCATATACTGATGTGCACTTAAGTTGCTTCCATATCCTGGCTATTGTCAGTAATGCTGCAATGAAGATAGAGGTTAATATACCTTTATTAATTAGTGTTTTTGTTTTCCTCAGATAAATACCCAGGAGTGGAATTGCTGGATCATATGGTAGTTCTATTTTTAATTTTTGGAGAAATCTCCATACTGTTTTCCAGAGTGGCTGAACTAATTTACATTCCCCACAACAGTGCACGAGGGTTCCATTTTCTCCACATCCTCACCAACACTTTTTATTTCTTCTTTTTTTTTTAACATCTTCATTGGAGTATAATTGCTTTACAATGGTGTGTTAGTTTCTGCTTTATAACAAAGTGAATCAGCTACACATATACATATATCCCCGTATCTCTTCCCTCTTACATCTCCCTCCCTCGACCCTCCCTATCCCACCCCTCTAGGTGGTCACAAAGCATCCAGCTGATCTGCCTGTGCTATGCAGCTGCTTCCCACTAGCTATCTATTTTACATTTGGTAGTGTATATATGTCAGTGTCCATGCCACTCTCTCACTTTGTCCCAGCTTACACTTACCCCTCCCCATATCCTCAAGTCCATTCTCTAGGAGGTCTGCATCTTTATTCCTGTCCGGCCCTAGGTTCTTCATAACCATTTTTTTTTGTACATTCCATATATATGTGTTAGCATACAGTATTTGTTTTTCTCTTTCTGACTTACTTCAATCTGTACAGACTCTAGGTCCACCCACCTCACTACAATTAACTCAATTTCGTTTCTTTTTATGGCTGAGTAATATTCCATTGTATATATGTGCCACATCTTCTTTATCCATTCATCTGTCGATGGACACTTAGGTTGCTTCCATGTCCTAGCTATTGTAAATAGAGCTGCAAAGAACATTGTGGTACATGACTCTTTTTGAATTATGGTTTTCTTAGGGTATATGCCCAGAAGTGGGATTGCTGGGTCATATGGTAGTTCTATTATTAGTATTTTAAGGAACCTCCATACTTATCTCCATAGTGGCTGTATCAATTTACATTTCCACCAACAGTGCAAGAGGGTTCCCTTTTCTCCACACGCTCTCTAGCAGTTACTTTTTGTAGAGTTTTTGATGATGGCCATTCTGACTGGTGTGAAGTGATACCTCAGTGTAGTTTTGATTTGCATTTCTATAATGATTAGTGATGTTGAGCATTCTTTCTTGTGTTTGTTGGCAATCTGTATATCTTCTTTGGAGAAATGTCTATTTAGGTATTCTGCCCATTTTGGGATTGGGTTGTTTCTTTTTTTAATATTGAGCTGCATGAACTGCTTGTATATTTTGGAGATTAATCCTTTGTCAGCTGCTTCATTTGCAAATATTTTCTCCCATTCTCAGGGTTGTCTTTTGGTCTTGTTTATGGTTTCCTTTGCTGTGCAAAAGCTTTTAAGTTCATTAGGTCCCATTTGTTTATTTTTGTTTTTATCTCCATTTCTCTAGGAGGTGGGTCAAAAAGGACCTTGCTGTGATTTATGTCATAGAATGATCTGCCTATGTTTTCCTCTAAGAGTTTTATAGTGTCTGGCCTTACATTTAGGTCTTTAATCCATTTTGAGTTTATTTTTGTGTATGGTGTTAGGGAGTGTTCTAATTTAATTCTTTTCCATGTAGCTGTCCAGTTTTCCCAGTTCCACTTACTGAAGAGGCTGTCTTTTCTCCACTATATATTGTTACCTCCTTTATCAAAAATAAGGTGACCATATGTCCGTGGGTTTATCTCTTGTCTTTCTTTACAGTTCCACTGATCTATATTTCTGTTTTTGTGCCAGTAACATACTGTCTTGATTACTGTAGCTTTGTAATATAGTCTGAAGTCAGGGAGCCTGATTTCTCCAGCTCTGATTTTCTTTCTCAAGATTGCTTTGGCTCTTTGGGGTCTTTTGTGTTTCCATACAAATTGTGAATTTTTTTTGTTTTAGTTCTGTGGAAAATGCCATTGGTAGTTTGATAGGGATTGCATTGAATCTGTAGATTGCTTTGGGTGGTATAGTCATTTTCACAATATTGATTCTTCAATTTCAAGAACATGATATATCTCTCCATCTGTTGGTATCATCTTTAATTTCTTTCATCATTGTCTTATAGTTTTCTGCATACAGGTCTTTTGTCTCCTTAGGTAGGTTTATTACTAGGTAATTTATTCTTTTCGTTGCAATGGTAAGTAAATGGGAGTGTTTCCTTAATTTCTCTTTCAGATTTTTTCATTATTAGTGTATAGGAATGCAAGAGATTTCCGTGCATTAATTTTGTGTCCTGCTACTTTACAAAATTCATTGTTTAGGTCTAGTAGTTTTCTGGTAGCATCTTTAGGATTCTCTTGGTATAGTATTATGTCATCTGCAAACAGTGACAGTTTTACTTCTTCTTTTCCGATTTGGATTCCTTTTATTTCTTTTCCTTCTCTGATTGCTGTGGCTAAAACTTCCAAAACTATGTTGAATAATAGTGGTGAGAGTGGACAACCTTGTCTTGTTCCTGATCTTAGAGGAAATGGTTTCAGTTTTTCACCATTGAGAACGATGTTGGCTGTGGGTTTGTCATATATGGCGTTTATCATGTTCAGGTAAGCTCCCTCTATGCCTACTTTCTGGAGGGTTTTTTCATAAATGGGTGTTGAATTTTATCAAAAGCTTTTTCTCCATGTATTGAGATGATCATATGGTTTTTCTCCTTCAATTTGTTAATATGGTGTATCACTTTGATTTGCGTATATTGAAAAATCCTTGCATTTTGGGGATAAACCCCACTTGACTAAGGTGTATGATCCTTTTAATGTGCTGTTGTATACTGTTTGCTAGTATTTTGTTGAGGATTTTTGCATCTATGTTCATCAGTGATGTTAGCCTGTAGTTTTCTTTCTTTGTGACATCTTTGTCTGGTTTTGGTATCAGGATGATGGTGGCCTCATAGAATGAGTTTGGGAGTGTTCCTCTTTCTACTATATTTTTGAAGAGTTTGAGAAGGATAGGTGTTAGCCCTTCTCTAAATGTTTGATAGAGTCCACCTCTGGATCCATCTCGCCCTGGGCTTTTGTTTGTTGGAAGATTTTTTTTTTTTTTTTTTTGCGGTACACAGGCCTCTCACTGTTGTGGCCTCGCCCGTTGTGGAGCACAGGCTCCGGACGCGCAGGCTCAGTGGCCATGGCTCACAGGCCTAGCCACTCCGCGGCATGTAGGATCTTCCCGGACCGGGGCCCGAACCCATGTCCCCTGCATCAGCAGGCGGACTCTCAACCACTGCGCCACCAGAGAAGCCCTGTTGGAAGATTTTTAATCACAGTTACAATTTCAGTTGCTTGTGATTGGTCTGTTTATATTTTCTATAAACAGAAAATATTTAGTGCTTCAGTGTGCTTTAGTGCTTCAGTGTGTCCTGATAATTCCCTCAAAACTATTTGATACTATTTTTGACTTTGTTCATTTGTCTGAAAGGTGGATCTGTAGCTCTGATCAGTCTCAAAGGAGTCCATGAGCCAGCCCCTTACAGGATAGGAAATATTGGGGTAAAAAGATAAGCATTCAGGCTTCCCTGGTGGCGCAGTGGTTGAGAGTCTGCCTGCCGATGCAGGGGACACGGGTTCATGTCCCGGTCCGGGAAGATCCCACATGCCGTAGAGTGGCTGGGCCCATGAGCCATGGCCGCTGAGCCTGCGCGTCCGGAGCCTGTGCTCCGCAACGGGAGAGGCCACAACAGCGAGAGGCCAGCATACCGAAAAAAAAAAAAAAGACAAGCATTCTGAGAATGTTACACTTTTAGTCTTTTAAATGATCAGATTTTTATCAGATTTTATAGGTACTCAAATGGAAAGAATTTCTCCCGGGTCTAATAAGTATTAAATACATTTATTATCTAATTGTTATTTGCATTTATTTGGGGGGAAAATAATTCTTTCTAGTGTTTCCTAGGGTCTGTTGACAATGTAGGTCATGTTACAGCCAAACATATTCCAGTTGACCTCTGTTTACTGGTTGCAGAAGGAATGACTTATTGCCTAGGCTAAGAGACTCAACTGATAGCATTGTTGGGGCAATTATTAATTAATAGGAGACGCAAAAGATAATTGCTTCTAGAAATCACTATACTATGCTTAAATGACTTAGGACTTAATGGAGAAAAAGCTATGAAAATAAGGAGATAATTTAGATAGCTATGTTAATTGAAACATTTTTCTAGATTTCAAACTAGATATATAACTAACAATTCTTTCTATTTCTAATGTCAGTTCCCATTTATAAAGCTATTGTTTTTTTCTGAATTTAGGGCATGTAACACATGACTTTAGGCTAAAACCCATTAAGTGAATTTGAATTATATAATGTATTGTGCTTGTGAATAACTTGAGATAGCTTAAAACATATGATAGGTTTTTTTAAAAATAAATTTTAAAATTTTATTTATTTATTTTTGGCTGCGTTGGGTGTTTGTTGCTGTAAGCAGGCTTTCTCTAGTTACAGCGAGCAGGGGCTACTCTTCATTGCAGTGTGTGGGCTTCTCATTGCGGTGGCTTCTCTTGTTGCAGAGCATGGGCTCTAGGTGCAAGGGCTTCAGTAGTTGTGGCGCACGGGCTCAGTTGTTGTGGCTCACGGGCTCTAGAGCACAGGCTCAGTAGTTGTGGCACACGGGCTTAGTTGCTCCTCAGCATGTGGGATCTTCCTGGACCAGGGATCGAACCTGTGTCCCCTGCATTGGCGGTGGATTCTCAACCACTGCACCACAAGGGAAGCCCACATATGATAGTTTTATTCTAGAAATATAACTAGAGTAAATTAATCATAATCAACTTAGTCTTATAAATCACATAACATGAAAAGTAAATAATTCATCATAGTTATACACCATTAATTTCTGGGAAAAAAGACACAGAGTTAAAATAGAAAAATAATTATTATTCAGATTAAGGGGGGCCGTAAGTGTTAGGATAAGGTGAATGTTATTTTCTTATCATTGTAACTCTATCAAAAGTTTTGAGCAAAGAATGGACACTTTTTTATAAAATGGACTTTGGGAAGGTTTCTGTAGCTGTTTTATCTTGAATTTACTTGAATGGGGTTCGGGTATGACAACAGAAAGGCCAGATTAGTAAAAAGCTATTGCAGCAATAAGAGAGAAGATTAGTCTTGACTTAGGGGTATATCAGTGGAAATGGAAAGAAGAGGACACACATGAAAGACGTTGAGGCAAGGATATCAGTCAGTTTCATTAATATTTCTCTTTACTGCAGACTTTAATAATCAGCTAGAAGATACTTTCAATATGGCTTCTCAATGATCCCCATACATTTAAGATTTTAATCAGGCAGTTACTGTCTGGTAATAAAATGATATTTAATGTTATAATGATGGGCCTTTCAAAGAGCTCTCATCAGTGATTGAGTTGATGCTCAGTAATGAGTTGATCTGTATTAATACACTGTGCTTAGTTTAATGAACTTAAATTTAATTTTTGCCAGAGCTGAGAGCCTTAAATCAAAGCCATGGCATTGTGTCCTCACTAGAAAAGTTTTAAAATTTTCCATAAATGTACGTGGCAGAATTATTCTTCAGTGGGCACTTGGAGAATATTTCTGAGCTCTTCTAAATGCTATACTTTCCTTGTTTAAGCACTATTTAAATTATCAGTTGTTCATCAAATACTTCACAAGACTTTACAGTTAGAGCAGATAAAACATATTGTCTCCAAATCTCTAGGTTAATGAAGGATGACTTACTAAACAGAATATTAAAAAACTGAGATTAAAAATGTTTTCTCCATGTTATTTAAATACAACAGTAATTTTTTCTGATAAAATTCAATGGAAAAGGAAATTAGATAACTCAGACAGTTAAGAGATATTTGGATTACACTCCTTCCCAGCTCTATCTATCTATCCATCTATTTATCGCTGGACAGGTATTTATATATTTGTTTGCAAGTTAATAATTTCAACAAGATACTGATTTTTATCCATTAAGTCATTCCTGACAGATGCCTCTCGAGCAACTAATAACAAGTAGGAGAGAGAATTATTTTAAGATTCCCACTATTTATATGTATTTTCTTTATATAATAGGACATAACAAAAACTACAGTAACATTCATGAAACTGTTCATAAGAGAAGGGAACAAGTTACCTGCCATTCAAATTGTTTTCATTTGACCATGTTCTCTTATTATCCAAACGAACATACAAGTTTTAGTTATAAATTTACTGTGAGTATAAATTTATAATATTCTTTCTCTTAGTATTTCTCTTTTAGTATTTTCTTTGTTGCAATATTACCTCAATATGTGTACATTTTACTAGATGTTCAATATTCCATTTTAAGTATTTTCTTATTATACTTCATTCTACCCTCTTAGCATGTATAATAGTGAAAAAATGGCAATTGGATATCCTGTAGTAAACATACTTATGCAGAGAGATTAATTTTTTCCTTTGGAGTATTTTAAAATACTCTTTCAGAATCCTTTTATTATAAAACAGTGGCATGATACTTAACATACCTGTCTAATCTGTTTGGTAGCATAGAGAATTTGGGGCCAAATCTTTTCCCCATATAGCCAAAGCTCAAGATATATATTTTATAAGTTATTTTCTGAGTAATTTCAGAAATACTAGATTTTTCAAAGAAAAGAATGTCCCACTCAGACTTCTTAACAATTTTTAAGAGAACTGCTGTATCTTGATGTATGACTTCATGTTAACCAATCTTTTGGGTTAAATATTCTAGACCTATAGAGACCATTTCTACTGACCAAAGACTTAAACATAAACTATTTGTCCAAGAAAATGAAGCTTTTAATAAGGAACCTAAAATAAAACTGTGTTCTCATTTCTTTTGGCACTTGAGGGGAAACTGAAGAACAGCTCAGAGATTTAACTATAAAAAATAGCTTCTGTGAAAAAGCAGCCACTACTTTTCATGAAGATAATGTGACATTTTAAAAGCAGCCCAATATATAGGCTACAGAAGAAAGGGTCCCCATGGAAAAACTATAATTGTCTTGTAAACTAAATATTTCCTAAATGTAATTCATTTCTCTTCCTACTAATAAAAGTAGGAACTGCTTTAAAGTATAGGTCCATTTCATAAATTACAACAATATTAAAGAAGGCCTTTGTAGTCCACTGAACCAAGGATTATTTGGGGTTAAAGGAATTATAACTTTGTCAACAGAACTTACAGAGATGTGCAATCTACTGAAATATTTTGCTTTATTTGATTAGGCAGCTTCTCAAGATCACTCATACCCCAAAGAAGATGCTAGGCTCCAATAAATGATTTTACCTTTCTACCATTGTAAATTTACTGAATAATGGTCAGTATTTTTCTTCACCTTATGGCTGAGAAATCTATCCGCATTCCAGGTATCTGCATACACTTTTCAAGTTAGATTTCTGTTTTCAAAGCTATTACACATGAACCTTTAACAACCATTAAGACTACAGTTAGTGTTACCTCCCACGCTGCTGGCTAAGATTCAGCAGCTCACATTAGCCTTGGTAGCTTGGCCTGAGTGTCAAAGCTATTCCCTGTTTAACTACAGAACTAAAACTTTACTGTAAAAGCTCATCTAAGGGGCTTCCCTGGTTAAGAATCCACCTGCCAATGCAGGGGACACGGGTTTGATCCCTGGCCTGGGAAGATCCCACATGCTGTGGAGCCTGCGAGCCAAAACGACTGAGCCCACGTGCCACAACTACTGAAGCCCAGGTGCCTAGAGCCCATGCTCTGCAACAAGAGAAGCCACGACAATGTGTTCAGCGCACCGCAATGAAGAGTAGCCCCCACTCACTGCAACTAGAGAAAGCCCACGCACAGCAATGAAGACCCAAAGCAGCCAAAAATAAATTAAAAAAACAAACAAATAAAAAAAAATCATTTAAGGGAGCTAATCAAGCTCGGATACATATCAGTAATGAGCTTAAAACTCAGTGCTTCCTGAAATAAGTGGGAAATTTATACTGGTACACATCTGACATCATGTAGGACCTCTTTGACTTTAAATTGGGCAGGAGAGCCATCATTTCCACATTTCCCAGTCAGGAGCCAGCCTCCTACTAAAAACTGAGTAGGTAGGCTATCATCCAGGTAGACACTGTTATTCACATCTGAAAAACTAACCCTGGACCTTCTTGCACTGCTAAGGAAGAAGTTAACTACATAAATCACAAATTTATTCCTCTGAAAATACCCTAACTATATAACTGTATAACTACAACCCATGGTGTGATGGGTAAGAATGAGTGAAAAGATGCTTCTAGGCTTGAATTTTTACTTTGAATTTTGAAGGAATCCTTGAGATACACAGACATGTTCTTATTTCTGCATCAACAAGTCTACCAGCTCAGACTCTTAAACTATGGATTTTCTAGGTCAGTTCCTCATAAAAAAAGGGGAATGGAATCAGGTCTAATAGCAATGATAACAAAATAGAATCACCATCCTATAGTTTGGAAACCAAACTCTTTCATTTCTTAAACTGAATTTTTTTCTCATCTTTTTTCTCCCTCTTTCCCTTCTAAAATTATTTTTCACAAAGTTTAAATGCCAGGGCCCTGTATGCCTCTCCCATTGCGGAGCACAGGCCCCGGGCGCGCAGGCCCAGCAGCCATGGCTCACGGGCCCAGCCGCTCCGCAGCACGCGGGATCCTCCTGGACCGGGGCACGAACCCGTGTGCCCTGCATCGGCAGGCAGACTCCCAACCACTGCGCCACCAGGGAAGCCCAGCCCTGTATTCTTAATACCTGAATACAAACTCCACTTTCACTACCCTTTAGCTCTTTGACTTTGGTCAGTTGTATAAGCCCTATCTTAACGATAGCCGTAATAAGTATACTCACTTCACAGGACTGCTGTGAGAATTAAATGAGTTAATGTACACAAATAACTTAAAATAGTTTATATACTTGGGCATATAACAGTATCATACAACAAGCCCAATAAATGTGGCTGTTATTATTAAATACTTAGCATTTTTTCAGTAAAGTTCCATTTGTAGCTTTCCTTTTACTTAGCACTAGAAAGCATATTAAAATTTAACTCGTGGAAGATTTCTAAAATGGAAGAATTTCTAGTCCCTGGAATGCTGGTTATGGAGGTATTCTGGAAGAAATATTATAAAGAAAGGGTCTTCCCTGTTAAAGTACAAATCCTTTGAAGGGTTGAGTTGAGCAAAATCCAGAAATAACATTTTTACAGCTAAAGAAGAAGTAACTAGTTAAATTACTAAATTCTTCCTCCCAGAATACCCTAACTGTATAGGTATTACATTAAACCTACTAGCAGAATTTCTGTACTTCAGGAGGGACATTAACTGTGTTCATTTTCAGATTGCTTTTTGACAGGACATTTTAACTGAACGGTGACATGTCACAGAGATTTTTATCTTGTGTTCCTGGTCCTTTGTTGAACCACTGTCCTCTCAAAAGTAAATCACCAAATTTTTCTCAGTGTGAAAAATATTGGAGAGGATAAGAGGATAACGAATTATGTGCATACCTGAACATGTGTGTGTGTGTGTGATGGAAATATCAGGCACTGAGCAGAACAGCATATAATTTGCTAGTAGTAAAAGGTGTGGAGGTGCTGAAACTGTAAGCCTGTTGCAGAAACCATGTTTTTTTTTTTTTTTTAGAGCAGGCAAGAACACTGTCTTTTGAATATATATATATATATATATATATATATATATATATAAAGACTTCACCTTCCAATGCAGGGGGTGAGAGTTAATTCCCTGGTCGGGGAGCTAAGATCCCACATGCCTCATGGTCAAAAACCCAAAACATAAAACAGAAGCAGTATTGTAACTATATATATATATATATATATATATATATATATATATAGGCAGTTAACAGTTCCATTCAAATGCAGCATGGTGCTAAAAGGCCACAGAGAGAGTACTAAGTAAACGCAGATGCTTTTAAAGACAGTCCAAAACACATTTTACTGTAGTTGTTATCACCTGGCAATTTTGCTGACTTGTTTAATGTTGCTTTCAGTCTTTTTAAAAAAATTCCTTCAAGTACACAGGGGAATGTTCCAGTGTTCAAAGAGTGCTGCAACACAAAAGGGTCAAAAATTCCTGCTATAGCAGGAATACACATACACACACACACGTACACACATTAAACTTTAAGTCAGAAGACTTTTCTTCCAACTGTAAATAACCAATTTTGCATCGCCTGTCATGGTACTGGATCTCCCTAAGCTGAGGCATGACAATCAGTAAGATAAGTCTGATAATACCTCCCAGACAGCAAGATCTTTGTGGAATAAAATAAATGAGACACTGCATGTAAAAGAGCTTTGTAGATAATAAACACATTTAAAAAGAAGAGATTTCCCAGAGATCTTAAAAGAGAACTCTTTGGGAGTGGGGCATAAAACAGACAGTTATATAGTTATAGAAGAATAAGGAGAGATGTACAGACTGTAGGGCTTGAATTGTAAAGGGCAGGTAGCAGCAGGAGCCTACTCAACTGGCGTGTTCTGAGCTAACAGGGACCAGTCTTGGAAACCAAGTAGAAGGAGTTATATGTGTCTCAGTTTTGTCAAAAGCTGACTGCCAACTGCTCCATCGCATGGGCTATTGCAACTTCAGGGGAAATGTTGTATTTGCTTTAAGTTCCATGGCTCCACGTCCCCTCTGGAGAAGTATAAGCAATTACATCAAAAGCCAGATGCTTGGCCAACCTCCTACTTATAACAAAATTTCTTTTTTTTTCCAAAATTTCTTAAAACTTAATTAATTGGAATACTTGACCAGAATAGGTAACAGATGGATTATTTACTTGAATGTTTGGAGAATTTATGGTATAGATCAACTCCAGCTATTTTTTTATCAATGTTTATTCTATTCCTAAGGGTATCCACAGAGTATATGCAAAAATCCTGAGGCAAAAAGTTATGTTGTTTCATTTTAGCTTCCAGGATGGAAATATTAGCACTTTTATAATCTTTAGAATACATGAGAGTAGAAATCTGTAACCCACAGAAGAAAAATAATAAAAAGCACTGATTAGAAGCTTTTAATTTTTGTTTCCAGTCCCTTTCACTTTGTTATTCTTGACCACCCCCACTAGAGATGGAAAAAAGGTTGTAATATTTAGAATTGTGACATTTTTGTGAATGATATTGTGCAGTTAAGTATTCTTTATCACAAAATAATCTTTATATCTCAAAATATATTATTAAATTATTTCAGTAGAGTCTTTCAGGCTGATATAAAAGAACACTAGGCAGTAAGTCAAATCCACAAGAAGAAATATAGAGCACCAGTAAAGGCAACTACGGGGATAAATATTAAAACATTATAAATATATTTATTTATAAAATTTCTCTGACTTGATTTAAAAGAAAACTGCATAAACAAATGTTCATAAAACTGCTCATGGGTTTATAAAATATAAAGCTGTAATTGATATGACAATAATAGCACAAAGTAGGGAGAATGAAGCTATGTTGGAGCAAAGTTTCTGTACTGAAAAAAATGATATCGGGACTTCCCTGGCCGTCCAGTGGTTAAGACTTCACCTTCCAATGCAGGGGGTGCAAGTTAATTCCCTGGTCGGGGAGCTAAGATCCCACATGCCTCGTGGTCAAAAACCCAAAACATAAAACAGAAGCAGTATTGTAACAAATTCAATAAAGACTTTAAAAATATTCCACGTGAAAAAAAAAATTAACCTGAACTAGATTGTCTGAAGTTAAGATGTTAATTGCAATCCCCAGGGCAACCAGTATGAAAATAACTCAAAAATATATAAAAGAAAAAATAAGAGAATTAAAATGGTGCACAGAAAATACGTTTTTAGCAAAAGGAAGGAATTGAGAATAGAGAAAGAAAGATAGAAAATAGGAAAATCGCAGGCAAATCCTACCTTATCAGTAACTATGTTCTATATAAATGGATCAGACATTCAGAAATTCCAATAAAAGGCAGAGATTGGCAGAATGAATTATTTTCTTAAAAGTAATACCAATATGTTCTATATAGGAACTACATTTTAAATTCAATGACAAAAGAGTTTGAAATAAAAGGATCAGAAAAGATAAACCAGGGAAACAGTGAACAAAGGAGAGCTGGAGTGGCTGTACTAATATGAGACCCAAAAAAAGACAAAAATTGTTACTAGAGACATTTCCTCAGGATATCCATTCAATGGGGAGAAATCATTGTCAAATCTGAAGTTAAACTGGAGACATGACAGATGCTTATGCAGCATCTCTCTCATTTCCAGGCTCAGATTCAGTCAGTCCAGAGTCCACCACAGCAGTAATTCCCAAACTCACCCTCACTCAATGCCCAACCTTCTCTGTCTTCATCCCCCACTGGAAACTTGTTCTAGGATCTGTTCCCCATTCTGAGGTGGGGATTGGTAGGGGAGATATGGCCCATCAGTGGCCAAATATTTTGTATCTTCCTTTAAATTAAGTTCTGTTGCAGTAGCTGGAGTGTGACCTGAGTATTTCCTGTTGATATATTAAGATTCCTTATTCAAAGCTATAAATAGCATGTGTTCCATCCCTTCCCAGTTTTTCTAATAAGAGCCTTTTCCGTTCTCCCTTTTCTTGGCCTCTGCTTGTCAGGAAGAGGAAAAGGAGTAAATAATACTCTTTACCCTCCCTACGCCCATGCTAGGTCTATGGAGTACAAAAGCCAGCTAACCAAGGTTACTCTACATATAGTCACATAGCTGTACCACTCACACTAGGTCTTTGTGCCCTCTTTGGGGTTAGGAGTGGAAAGGAAGTTTGTGAACACACTTCTGTTGAGTCAGGTGAGTAAAGAAGAGCCATATTATCCTCACTACCTGCTCCATGCTGACTCACCACAGATCTGGATGTACTCTGTCCCCTACTATTCTAGAGTATATGAGGATAGATAAAGGGCAACCTGCTGGACCTCTGTAAAACTCCTTTAAGGCTACACTGAGAGCAGAGAAACAGTAAGTCTCCACAGCCTCCAGCAGGATGGTAAAATGCTCTTGGGGACTGCTGTTCCTCACAAGTGGATTGTTGTCTCCCCTCTTGAGAATGTAGAGTCCAGCCACTCCCAAATTCCACTTCCAAATTTTTTGAAATATGAAGTTTCTTGTATCTTAACCATTCTGGGAGCCGTGTGGGGAATTTTCAGCTATCTTAGGCCTCTGTAATCCTGGTATCTCCTTTTCTCCCTGCACCCGTAAACACATCTGTATAAAGTCAAAGGTGAGGGAGCAGGGGAAAGTCTGGTTTATCCAGTCCTTTTCACAGTAGGAAAACCCTCTGAATAGTTGAAGGTATTTTTGTTATGTTTTTCCTTAAAGTGAATATATAATTTAAGAAAGAGGAATATTTAAGCAATTGGACCTCTGAGAAGGTACACTGCAGAAATCTAGAATTAAGTATGTGTGCAATGCCACTGTCACCCTTCTTCCTCACTCCTTGTCACTTTTGAGAATCCAAAAGAGAAAGATGTCTTTTAGTGACGGAGAAAGATGTCCCCTTCCAGGATATCCCAAAGTTACGCGATATTCTGAACAGGTAAAAGACACAGATAAAAGACGGCACATGGCTGTTCGAAGAAATAATTATATGAGGGAATGGTAAAAATCCGTGATCATGATAAAAAGAGGCCATCCTCTTCAGATGATGACTAGTATCATGATTATTAGATAAATCTAAGTGTATGCAGATTTCCTTAGAGTTTTTCAAGATTTTTAATCCACTTCCAAGCTCATTTAGATGGCAGTCCCCATTTCCCTGCTGTCTGTCAGCTGGGGCTACTCTGTGCTCTATCACACAACCCCCTCCATCCATCTTCAAACCAGCAATGGCACTTTGAGTCCTGTTCACACTTTGAGTCCTGTTCAGACTTTGAATCTTTCTGACTTCCTGTTTTGCTACCAGTTGAGACAAATTCTGTTTTTAAATGACTGTTGTGGTTAGATTGAGCCCACCTACATCATTTCCCTTCTCGTTATCACAAAGTCAATTGATTAGTAATCTAAATTGTACCTGTAAAAATCCTTTTTTTCCATGGAATTTAACATAATTATGAGTATGATACCTCATAATAATCACAGTCCTGGGAACTATGGTAGGAAATCATTTTATCTTCAGCAAAATTTCTATACACATTCACATCTATTTACCATATTAATAAGAGTCTGCATCATGGCATTATTCAATGAAAACAACCAATTTATGCACCATATTGTAACCATAAAACCTTGATTAATTAGATAACAGTAAATACAATGATGAATGCTAAGATTTGAAAAGAACATCAATGAATTTGACTTCCATAAATACATGTATGATCCCTGAACTCATTTATTTGTGCATTTTATTGGCTTTATTAGTGAGTTCAAAATTACTAAAACAGTTATATCCATGTTGCAAAGCACTTAGCAGATAAGAGTTTTGTATTGAGGGAAATGAATTATTCAGAGTGAGGAGTAATAGGAAGCATGTAACTTTGCATATAAATGTATAAAGTATTTACTAATAAGGAAGGAAAGAGATCCAGGAGTGTAAAGCCATCTTTCCTTTCCTTTTTTTTTTTTCTTCAAAGAAAGGGACTACAGTGTTTAGAAAGGGAATTAAGAATTTGTGTTTTTGTTTAATTTGTTTTTATTTTTGAATGACTTTTCTATTGTTTATATAGTTGTGTGTTTGCTTGTACTTAGCATGATATCATTATATGAACCCCTAGTAAATTAAAGGGCCTCAAGATTAATTGGAGATCTTTAAGCATGCCTCTCTTAACTATTCTGGACAAATACCTTTCACCACATTGGCCAACTGCCCTCTCATTTAAAACAAAGCAAAACAAAGCCCTAAAACTGCAATAATCTATTTGAAGAACTATGAACAAAAAGAAAACCAAAGGATTTCATGGTTACTATATAAAAGTATCAGTAATCTGTAATATTTTGAAAAATTGTTGCTAAATGTGGCTCACAATGGACAGGATTTAAGGGAATAACTGAAGATGGACTCATTATCCACTCAGAAAGTGACATTTAATAATTATAAATTGAGTGAAGGTCTCTGATATTAACAAAAATAAAAGTAGGGAGTTGGATGGAGAGAGATGGGTTGTTGGTCTGTTGTTTATTAATAGTTTGGGTGATTGGTGTATTAGTTATTTGCTGCATAACAAATTGGCACAGATCTCAAAGGCTTAAAACAAAAAATTTTTCTATTACTGACCTGCGGTTACTGAGTTGGCCAAAAAGTGCCTTTGGTCTTTAAGTAAAAATAAAAGACACATTTTTCATTTTCACCAAGAACTTTATTGAATAACGTATTCACCCTTTTGTTCCACTACCTTCTGCCATTTTTCAGGCAACTTCGTAATTCCTTCTTCCCAAAACTTTGTATCTTTTTGAGCAAAGAACTATCCCAGGTACCTTTTATAGTCTTCCAGGGAATTGAAATTTTTTCCATTAAGAGAATTTTGTAAAGACCTAAATAAATGGAAATCCGAAGGTGCAGTGTCTGATGCATACAGCGGATGAATCAGAACTTCCCAGCCAAGCTGTAACAGCTTTTGCCTGGTCATCAAAGAAACATGCTGTCTTGCTTTACCCTGATGGAAGATTATACATTCTCTGTTGACTAATTCTGGACGCTTTTTGTCGAGTACTGCTTTCAGTTGGTCTAACTGGGAGCAGGACTTGTTGGAATCAATTGTTTGGTTTTCCAGAAGGAGCTCATGATAGAGGGTTCCCTTCCAATCCCACCATATACACATCACCTTCTTTGGGTGAAGACCAGCCTTTGGTGTGGTTGGTGGTGGTTCATTTCACTTGCCCCACAATCTCTTCCATTCCACATTACTGTACAGTATCCACTTTTCATTGCCCATCACAATTTGTTTTAAAAACATTTTCGGACTTCCCTGGTGGTGCAGTGGTTATGAATCTGCCTGCCAATGCAGGGGACACAGGTTCAAGCCCTGGTCTGGGAAGATCCCACATGCCACGGAGCCACAACTACTGAGCCTGCGCGTCTGGATCCTGTGCTCCGCAAAGGGAGAGGCCATGGCGGTGAGAACCCCGTGCACCGCGACGAAGAGTGGCCCCCGCTCGCCGCAACTGGAGAAAGCCCTCGCACAGAAAGGAAGACCCAACACAGCCAAAAATAAATAAATAAATTAATTAAAAAAACCCCGGAAAGCAAACAGAACGTTTTCATTCCATTTCAGTAGAGAATCACATGTGGAAATACGGTCAAGAATGTTTTTTTCGCTTAACTTATGTGGAACCCAAACATCAAAGCGATTAACATAACCAAGCTGGTGCAAATGATTTTCAGCGCTTGATTAGGATATTTTGAGTATGTCGGCTATCACCTGCGTGGTATAATGTTGATTGTTCTCAATGAATGTCTTGATTTGATCGCTATCAACTTCAACTGGTCTACCCGACCGTGGAGCATCATCCAGCAAGAAATCTGCAGCATGAAACTTCGCAAACCACTTTTGACACGTTCAATCAGTCACAGCACCTCCCCCATACACTACAGAAATCTTTTTTTGCATTTCGGTTGCATTTTTACCTTTCTTAAAATAATAAAGCATAATATGCCAAAAATGTTGCTTTTTTCCTTCCATCTTCTATATTAAGATGGCTACACAAAAATTCACCAATTTTGATGTCTTTTTTTAAATGCATGCTGATATGACAGCTGTCACATACAGTCTAACAAAATTGTTTCAAATGAAGTTAAAGACAACTAAGTGCTACGAGAGCCATCTTACGGAAAAAAACCGAACGAACCTTTTGGCCAACCCAGTACTTTCCAGAGGCATTGCCACATTCTCTAGAAGCAAACCTTGATGCTACAGGTTTTCCTCCTTTGAGGTTATGGAGGATGAATTTCTGACTTACTTAAAAAGTTTTCCCCCCAAAAAAGCCTGACCCAGTGGGAAAAGCAGCCAGAGGAATCTAGTTTCATTGTTCCAAACTTGAGGACCTTGTCTCCTGACAGAAGTGAATCAAAGGGTTTAGGGGAGGGAAATGAATCTGTCAGATGACTGATCATTGAATATGACAGTTTTCCAAGGACATCTCTCAGGGTTTCCAAAGCTCCTGTCCCTGCTGGGACTACACTGACTCTCAGAACCTGTGTTGTGATTGTTGATGGTTATGTGATGATGCACTTTTGCCTTTGCTTTCATCTGGGTTGGAGGGAGCCATGTCGACCCAGTAATTTCCATCTAAAAAAATTCCAGGGACTGGTGTTCCTCCTCCTGTCTCTCCAGGCATGCTGGACATCTCCCTATATCACTCTTCTAGGATCATGCCTAAGACTTGCATGTGGCCCTGCTTCAGCATTCTCAGTCCATAACATCAGCCCCAACTACATCTGGATGTGGACTTAATACAGGGGCTGATATTGATTTGTCTATTTATAGTGGATCTTCCTACTTCTTGCCTTTTTTCTGGGAACAAAACCACTAAAACGGCTTTTGTTCTCGTTCCTTTTTGGAAAGAACTTGTGTGTTCTTGGCAATATTCGTGGGGTCTTACTACCAAGGATCTCAGATAATTTACTGATCTGGGCAGGGTGATTCTCCTCTCTGACTTGGGTATACTACAGTCTTGTCTGCCCACTGCCATGCTCTCCTACTTTGGGGCAAGTAGCATCCTCTTTCTCAGCCACTGAAACTACATTATTTGTTTTGCTTCTTCCTTAGAGCCTGCAGTTTAGGTATCTCACTGGCACAGGCTGCTTCCTCTGACTTCTCAGTTGCCACCCAGAACCTAGAAAGCTGCTGGGTCCCCAGCAGGTCCACTCTGTGGATGAGACTTAGAGAGCCAAGAAACCATTTGGAGGCTAGGTGCAGTGCAGTGGACTGGTCTGAGGCTGCCGCAGGGCTGGAGCTCTGTGTCCAAATGAAGATGTGTGTTATCAGGAAGCTGCTCTTTAAAGCATGGCTGTCCTATATCTTGGGCAATCAGCATGCTTAGTGATGTGTAGCATTCCTTGCTGAAGCCTGTGGACTACACAGATATCCATTTAACTCATTGTGATTTCCCAAGTTACTAGTTACTACCAAATCTCTCAATTATTGTTAAGGAGACCCAGGGTATTTGCCCTCAAGTTTTTCCCAGGATGCTTTGACCATAGTAGAAACACCTAATACCATCCCCACTAACTCCTTCCTGATGTACAAACTGTGCTTAAAGATGTCCCCCTTCTTTGATGAGGCTTTACTGGGCAAACCTGAGTGCTTGGTATCTGCTTGAGAGAGAAGAGATCAGCCAGGAGGGATTGTTTGCAGTTGACTTCAGCAGGATTGAAACTGACTGTAGAGTGGAAGTGGAGACTGGTACTGGTACTGGTACTGGTAGTGGTGGTGGTGGTAGTGTAGGGAGAGTAAGTGATGGTGTATAACAGTCAAAGGAATCACTGGGATTCATGGGATGGGCTCTGAATGGTGTACTATTTATGTCCTAAGAGAGGGTGTAGTCAGGGAAAAAGATGAAGTCCAGAGACATAGTGAGGTCTGGAAGGGTAAGTAAGAGTCCAGGATCTCAGTGTGTTCTGGTGGAAGAGAAGAAAAAGCAAGTGGTGGGGGTGAAAGTCCATTGCAAATGTGAAATTCAGTAGCAAAAATTACAGTGCTGAAAGAGAATACCCAGAGGTAAGGGTGAGATCAAGGAAAGTGGTCGGGTTCAGAGGCAAAAAATGCTCAGGTAACAGAGAGGAACCCAGAGTTGAGGGTGAGAGAAGGGGAGAATGGAGGGAGTCAGGGTCTAATATGGCTAAGAAGACTCTCAGGGCAAAGATGAGACAGCTGGTGGAAGGGGCAATAAAAGATAGCTAAAAATGAAAAGAGCTGCACAGCAAGGGGTACCCCCCAGGGCAGAGAAGTTGAGGCTCTCAGTGAGAGTAGGAAAAAAAGGGCATCAGAATGCAGAGGGCAAATGTCAGTGAGGCCTCTGATGGTAGGGACAAGGCCAGTGATAGAGGTGAAAGCCATGATGTAGGGGTGGAGGCCAAAGCATAATAAAGGTAGAAAGAGAAAAAGTGAGAACATGAGGGAGAAGAGGACAGAGCCAAGATGGAATGCAGTGAGGGACAATGGGCCTCTGTAGGTACCATCTGCCAGAAGTTTTCAAATAAAATAATGTTAGGGCAGCCACAGAGAGACAGGTAATTGAGCCCCATTGGGAAACAGTGAGAAAGCAGAGACAACTTCTAGAGACATCTCAGTTACAGGAACTGCTAACTAGTGTCTCAGAGGATCTGGAGATAGGCTAGAGGCCAGATATGAACATGACACAGTCACAGAATCTCTGGAGGGAGAGAGGACATAGAGGGAGAAGCATCTTCACAGGTCCTCCTGCAGCTCATCCTTGGCAGCTGGAAATGCATACAACTCACAGTAGGTGTCTTGACAATATCTAGCCTTTCCAGGGTGCTTATACAGGGTGCTGCAGGAGACAGAAAATAGAAGCTACAGTCAGAGGTAAAGGGGAGGAAAATCCCTGAAAAGCCTGGCAGGCATAGTAGCACCTAATGCATAATATCCCAACACGTTCCCCTGCATCCTTGACTTTACAGTAGACATTTCACTCTCACTCGATGGCTTTTTTAAGCATTCTTTACCTATGTGTTCTCCACTCTCATCCACCCTAGACTCCTCAGGGATCCTGGAATGGCATAGACCATGCTAAAAAGGATGAAGAATAAAGAAGTAAAAGAGGTGAATTACCTTTTCTGAACGGTAGGCATGTTCATTGTCAACACAGTTACTCCCTGGCAAACTCTCCAAGCTGGGAAACCAGGAGACTGTGTTGCATATGGTAGAGGTAGGAGTCAAAACATCTTCTATGAGCTGCATATAACAGCCCTTTGGGAAAGACTATCAAGTGACTAGATTCTAAGAGCTCCAAGAATGAGTACACAATGTCAAGTAACCAATGGAAATAAATGAAAACTCTCACACATGTATGTTTTCTTGATGTCATTTACCAAGGGCCTTTACACAAATTATCTCATGTGATTTCTACAAACACCAAGCTGAACAAATAATATTTCAAAGGATGAATCTCAGGTTTAGTGCAATTAAACTACTGTCCATAGCAGAGTCTAGAATTCCTGCCTCCAAAACCAACCAAGATTCTTTCTTTCACACGTGCTTCATTCTCAGTTCCTTCATTCTTTCATTCCCCATGTGGGAGAAGAGCCCTAATAAGAGACGTGTCCCTTTTGGGGTCACTGCTCTCTTAGGGGCACTTACTCTAGCAACTGACACTTACAGGTGCAGGTGGTACATGCCCTCCAGTGTTGGTGAGACTGTATTGCCTTGGGACAGGCATGTTGAAAAAGCAGAACCTTCTGTAGCAATGCACTCTTTTCTTTATCTTCTTGTCTCTGCAGTCATGCTGAAAATCAAGAAAGGAAGGGGCACAGGGCCCAGTTCTTCATCCCCTCTTTCTAGCCTACCTGTAGAGCTTCATTTTTATGAATAATGAATTCTTTGTCCTTTGCCTTTTATTAATTTTTAAAGTCATAAATTACTTTCTGTTGTTTTAATGATTGAATAATGCAAGCAAATAGCTTTCTGGAGGGGGCACTCAATTGATTTTCGATCACCAGTCCTCTTTTGAATAGGGCACAGAATCTCATTCCTATAGGTACAGGTATGTTCTGTCTAATAGGATGCTACTCCCTGAGATCAGAGCTTAGATGATAGCCTTTAAAAGGTTCACCATTACTCTCCAGATCAGGCCTAAGAGAAAGAAAAGGCTTGACCCAGAGCTGCTTGATATGAGAAAGGGGCCAGTGAACAAGTGTTGACAAACTCTCTCCTCCTGTGGGTATCCTGAATTTCCTAGATATGCTAGTACATAGCCAGTGGATCATTGTGTTCAGAATTTTATTCTGGAGCCCTCTGACCCACATAGATGGTCTGTGAGATTTAAACATTACACTAATGTCTGCTTTGCCCAGCCTATTCCCATATGTTATGATCTTTTCTTTCCTGAGAGTTTATCCAAAAGGTACTTCTCTGGGCCAACAAAGACCAGAAAATTAGGAGTTAGAACAAAAGAAAATAGTGAATTTCTACTCTAAGCTGGTCCTAGGGGTCTCTTACCTCATTGCTGTCCACATGTCGCATAATAATAATTAATACCATTTAATTGGATATATATAGAGAAGAAATAGAGGGAAGGGGGAAGAAGCAATGTTTATATACTAAGAACTTTCCAGACTGATTTTAAAAATTATCGTTAGTTTTAAGAGGCACAATGAATTAAAAAAAAATTCTATTGCTAGACCATTATAGTGGAACCAAAGCACAGGAAAGCAAAGGAAAAAACTGTAAAGCAGCTGTAACAGGGGAAACCAGAGACAGTGTGTAATCTCTTCAAAAAACGAAAAGTGGTTTTTCAATTAAAATCATTTAACAATCAAAACTACCTTTCAAGAATGAAGGGTGAATTCTGGAAAACTGACAGTAATGGTGGCAGAGTTTATGAATCCCCACATAAAATAAAGAGAGGTGAATCTGATTTTAAAAACAGTCGTAATTGCATGACAGCATTCCTCACCAACAGAGGTGACAAAGCATTATGATGAGTTCCCAAATACAAGAAATAGGACAAAGTACCAAGAGCCATGAGCTTACACGTGCTATCCATGCCTGTACTAGAAGAAGCAGAGGGAAGCTGCCGAGCCTCTGATAGTCCCGAGAACAAGTAAAACACAAGTCAACAAGTATTCACTGGAAAGCAAAGCAACTGCTTACAGTGATAGGAAACTGATCTAATCCAAGTGACAGGCAGTGGAAGTTTATAAAAGTAAAGGTAAATAGTATTACTATGAATAGATAGAACTTATCCAACAAAAGGGTAACTGATTTTTGTCTAAGTGGAAAATTTAATAAATAAATGACATATGAAAAACATGATCCATGGAAATTTTCCTGAATGAGAACAAAAGACAAACTTACAGATCAAATGGTGCCTGTATATAAGGAAAATTGTGAAGGAATAACTACCATTTAGGCAGAAGTGATTTCATTACTGAACTTGATTAATTAAGAAGTAACTTTTCAGGCAACCAGGCAAAAGAACAACTAGCTTATTAGGGGAAAATCAGAAATCCAATCACCAACACTTAACTAGAGCCAGACTTTAAAATTTCTCAGGAAAGTGTGTCTTAATACTATTATTCTCAATCAAGTTGTTATTCTAGTGTGAAGACAAAGAGCAAGCATTTAGATAAAATAACTAAGAACTATAACTTTGTGTTCTTATCTTTTAAAAAATACGCTGGAATGTGAAATTCAGCTAAAAAAGTGTTTTACCAAGTCACATACCCCAGAAAAAGAATATCTATGATGAAAAAATAGGAATGATTAAGGAGCATGCAATATTGTAAAGATATTGCCAAATACTTCTGTAAATTCAATGTAATCTCAACCAAATTTCCATCAGGTTGTGTATGTGCATTCACAGCAGCATTATTCACAATAGTCAAAAATAACTAAATACTGAAACAATCAGTTGATGAATGGATAAAGAAAAAGTGGTATTTCTTTACAATGATACATTATTCAGCAATAAAAAGTAATGAAGTGCCGAGGCATGCCACAACATGGCTGAACCTTGAGCACATTATGCTAAGTGAAAGAAGCCATTCACAAAAGATCAAGATCAACTTAAAAGACCAACTTAAAAGATTAAGTTCAAAAGATCACATAGTATATGATTTCACTTAAATGAAATGCCCGGAGTATGCAAATCCATAGAAACAGAAAGTAGATTAGTGGTTGCCTAGGGCTAAAGGTGATGGGAGGATGGGGTGTCATTGCTAAAATATACAGAGATTTCCTTTTGGAGTGATGAAAATGTTTTGAAATTCTATAGTGGTACTATTTTAATGACCTGTGACTATACCAAAACAAAAACCTTAATTGTTTACTTTAAAAGGTGAATTTTATGGTATGTGAATTATATCTCAATTTTTAAAATGTTGAGAAAACATACTCATTACAAGTATATGTGAAAAAGTGGGATGGGATAGATAATAAAGTTGGCTGGCTACTCTTGATTTTTTTGCCTAATTTCATATTTTTTTTTAAAGCACAAGTTAAAATAGAGTAAATGTCCTAATAATAATTTCTGTTTCCTGGACCTTATAAAGAGCTCAATAAGCGGAAGAAGGAAAATATTCTGCAATTTATTGAATTCAAAGTTTTTTATAGTATTGGTAAATCTCTATAAATATTACTTTATGCTTCAACAAAAAGTAACACCTGGAAAGACTTTGAAGGCTATTTTCAAATAATATTTTTTCTGTTGTTTATTTGTTAGTCAAGACATTTTAGAGAATTCTCTGATGGTCCAGTCGTTAGGACTCTGTGCTCTCACTGCCGAGGGCACGAGTTCAATCCCTGGTCGGGGAACTAAGATTCCATAAGCTGCGTGGCACAGCCAAAAGAAACAAAAAACAAAAAAAAAGACACAAAAATTCTATATGAGTCATAGGTCCAGTAAAAGATACTATAGTAAAGAGACTACATATGGACAGTAACTACAGTCAGAATAACCACCAGATTAAGTTCAAAGAAAATATATATATATATATTTTATTGATAGTTATGTTTAAAATTTTCATTATTTCTTCCCTTTAAAATTCCTATATTGATACCATTATTATTCCCTACTTAAAGAAAGTGATATTAATTCTCTAAGCAAATATGAAAATTCAAAAAGAGTACAAAGGGCAAAATAAAAATAAACCATCAAAACAATAGAAAACAGAAACCAATGTTACTTCTTACTACACAAAGAAATATATATATATATATATATATATATATATATATATATATATATATAGTGCTATGTAGAAATTTCAGATAGTTTAGTAACTGGCTTTTTTACGTATCAGTTTAGAATATCAATATTCTTCTACAACCCAGTCGTTAATGGCTGAATAGGGTCCAATAGCAATGCTTTTGCCAAAGGCATTGGGACTGCTTTTAATCTTCTAATACTATAAATATTTGTGCAGAGTAAATCTTTGCACATTTATCCTTGTGCACATATCTTATTTTCTTAAGATACATTCCATAAGAGAAATTTCTATATTAAAGGACATATATATTGGCAGGTCATTTTATAAATATTTTCAAATAAACAACTCCAAGTTATATAGTCATGGAAATAGTTTATTAGTTTGTCAGTTTCTGGAATTCTTGAAAACTTAGTTAATTACCATGTTTTTAAAATAAATATTCTCATGTAAATTACTGTATCTTCATCATAAATTAAATACAGATCTCATTTTGTATTTATGTAATAACATAATATTTAACAACATATATTATTATGTAACTATTTCTCTTCTTGCTAATTGCCTGCTTACATATTTTGTTTGATTTTTATTGGTGTTTTTCTTATAGAATATTAGAACTAGAAGGAAACTTAGATACATTTACTTCATCATCTTTCATGGATTCACAGAGAAAGTTATTCTCTTTCAATTATAAATAAGAATTCATTACTAAATAAATAATTTAATATTTCAATAACCTTAACTCACCATTTTGAAACTTTATGGAATAAATCTTTACTCTTTATCAAAAAGTTGTGCTCCCCCAAAATCTTCTAGCCTCCTGCAGTTAGCTGGGGCCATATGTTTAATTCTGGCCAGTGTACTGAGGGGAGAAGTGATGACTCCAGTTTAAAGCATGTTAGAGCCAGTGCACAACCCTCTAGTTTTTATTTCCCCTGTTGTGGGAAAATGGTAGTCTCTTGTTGGTGAAAGGTAGAAACCTGGATTGCTGAGCAATAACATCGAAAACTTGATCTACGAGAGTTTCTCACTTCTTTTTGAATGTTTAGCCTGAATACAAAGTAAATTTTTATTGTATTACATCAATACTGTTTTGTGGTTGGTGGTTGCCACAGTGCAGTCTGATCTAACCTAATCTCTCTAAATTAAGAGAGTATTTCCTAATGATTTTGGCTAATAAATCACAATGACCATGCATACCATTTTAGCTTGAATAATGTGACCATTGAGAGCAAATCATTGTAGCCTGGGCTAGCTGCCATTCCAATGGGCCAGATATTGGATATGTACCTTGTCTTGTGGAGGTGAAGGTAATCACCTAATAGAGCCTAGAATGGTTCCTCCCAGGAGAGAACAGTCTTGTTATTAGAAGGAGAATGGTCTAATACTGATAATGAATAGGCAGTAACGGCAAATGATTACTGTTTATATTCTCTAAATACTCTTCCCCATTGTTAGGGGCTGAATTGTGCCCCTGAAAATTTATATGTTGTAGTCCTAACCCACAGCACCTCAGAATGTGACTGTATTTGAGGACAGGGTCTTTAAAGAGATGATTAAGTTAACATGAACCCATATTAGGATGGGCCTTAATCCAAACTTACAGGTGTCCCTATGAGAAGAGGAAATTTGGACACACCAAGAGACAACAGGAATGTGCTCACACAGAGAAAGGGTCATGTGAGGACACAGTGAGAAGACAGTCATTTGCAAGCCAGAGAGAGGCCTCAGGAGAACCCAAATCTGCAGACACCTTGACTTTGGACCTCTAGCCTCCAGAAGTATGAAAAAATAAACTTCTGTTGTTCAAGCCACCCAATTGGGGGAATTTTGCTATGGCAGCCTGAGCAGACTAATACACTCATACTTACAAATAAAATTTCCCTAAATAACCTAATGCTCCTTTCCCAAAATACAACCCAAAACACACTACGCCCTCTTCAAAGTAGGAACTCAAATATCATCCATTCATTGGAACAGTTCCAAGTCAGGAACTCTAGTTAACATGTATTTCTCTGATCAGTTTCAAGTGCTACCTCCTTAGGATCCAGAACCTATAGCTAACTTGTAAGATTTACAGGGAAATTCTAATAATCACTAATCAGCATTAACAAACAGCATTGCTTTGAAATACATAAAGCAAAATACCTTTAGCATATATAAATAAATTCACTGACATGCAATAGTTATGGGAACCTTTTTTTTTTTAAATCAGTTTACTGTTTATTTATTTATTTATTGGTTGTGTTGGGTCTTTGTTGCTGTGTACGGGCTTCTTCTAGTTGCGGCCAGCAGGGGCTACTCTCCGTTGCGGTGCACGGGCTTCTCATTGTGGTGCCTTCTCTTGCTGCAGAGCACAGGCTCTAGGCATGCAGGCTTCAGTAGTTGCAGCACATGGGCTCAGTAGTTGTGGCACACGGGCTTAGTTGCTCTGCAGCATGTGCGATCTTCCAGACCAGGGATCAAACTCGTGTCCCCTGAGTTGGCAGGCGGATTCTTAACCACTGCACCACCAGGGAAGTCCAGCTATGGGAATTTTTAACGCATCTCTTTGAAGAATAAAATAGGCAGAAGTGTAGGTGATTATAAATTACATAATCTGTATTATATATGTTACAATATATGTATTAAGACATATTTAATTTGGGATGACATAATTAAGAGATATGTAAGACATGTACTAAATTATGAACATTTCCAGTACAATGTATTTCAGGAATTGATCACTCATTAAAACAGAGCTTGCCAGTCCTTCAGATGGGTTACAGATGTGTTCAAATATTGATTCCCTCAGCCCACTGTGCAGGTTGGTGAATAGCTTCATCTCTATTAATCTTTATGTGGCATACAATCATTGGAATTTACTATATATGCCACAACATGAAAATTATTGCAAAAGAATACATAGAAAACCTCAGTAAATTCCAAATGAGTAATTGTTCAGGTTGCATTATCTAACTGGGGTATAATAAAAATTGAAATGGCCATATTTTCTCAATCCTTAAGTCTATACATTTTCACATTTTAAATTTTCTGAAATTACAGTCGCTTTTAAGAAGTTGAAGCTGCTGGGCAGAGAGTAAGTTTTAATCTAGTGGACAGTTCTTGTGTATCTGTGAATTAGACATAGCTTGGAAATAAATTTAACATGGTTATCTTTTCAATTTAGGTATCTGTAATAGTAATATAACTGGATGTTAAAATGTGACTTCATCTCAGTTTCACTTATGCCTCCAAGAAAAAAATACACCAACTTTTCTAAGAATTCCAAAGTGAGGTACATGGTCACCAAATCAGGGATAATAATGAAGATTCTGAAAAACTAGTTTGGGGAGACTTAAGTAGTCACCAATATCTAGCTTATGAAATACATGGAGAAGCTGAGATGGGGCTTTTTGAAGGACTGCCAGAGTACAAACAATGCCTACGGACTAGGATGGGAAATGCTTTTCACTTACCGCAAAGTCAGAGAAAAGGTGTTCAGAGAGATCACTCTAAGAACATAATATGTTTATGTTGAAGCATGGGGTAGAGGTATGAGGGTCTAAAAGAACTGAATTCTGATTTAAGTCTGAGAAATGTAAAGAGCTGGTGACTCCATTTGGTTAGCCTACGGCAAGGGGATATGTAAGTCTGTAATGGGGAAGCTTGACAGTCAAGAGTTCGTTGGGGCAAAGGAGGCATGGGTGTTTCCCATTGGCCAGATCTAAGCCATGTAAGGGAGAGAATTATACTGAATGTCTTAGATAATATCCAGTAGAACCCCTTAGAGGGATGAGGCTGCCTCAGCAGCAAGAAACTGGAGATGAACTATCAATGCCTAGGGGCTGAGAAAATGGCTTAGGCAACCAATTGGAGATGGGTTCACCTCATGGTGAGTGGAGGATGGACAGAGTGCTAAAGAATCCATCACCCAACATAGATCGAGTTGACTTTAAACATCTGCTAAACTCAGAGAAGCCAATGCTAAACCACCTCAACAAAACTGGAAGAGTAAGACCCTATCTATTGTTACCTCCTCCTCTTAGGCCAAATTCAACCTTAAAAGAGCCACCAGAGTAGATGACATGATATGAGTCCACTATATCCCTTTTCATTTCCAGGGGTCTGTCTGTTTTGTTTTGTTTGTTTGTTTGTTTACTATTCAAAACTGCTTTGTAGGTTTACATATTATTAGTAGGCACGAGGCAGGATGTAAAGGTTGGTAGTTCTTTTCTTTTTCTTTTTTTGGTTGTGCTGCACGGCATGCAGGGATCTTAGTGCCCTGACCAGGGATTGAACCTGTGTCTCCTGCAGTGGAAGCACAGAGTCTTAACCATTGCACCACCAGGGAAGTCCCTCAAGGGGTCTGTTTTAAGCATGCTTCAGGAGGGGGATGAAATAAACTTTAAATTAATTTTAAATGTGGATAAAATTGGAATGGGTGTTATTTTTAAAATTTACTTTGTTGAAGTATAATTGATTTATGATGTTGTACAGCAAAGTGATTCAGCTATACATAAACATTCTTTTTCATATTCTTTTTCATTATGGTTTATCACATATTAAATATAGTTCCCTGTGCTATATAGTAGGACCTTCTTGTTTATCCATTCTATATATGATAGTTTGCATCTGCTAATCCCAGACTCCCAATCCATTCCCCCCCCCACCCCCTTGGCAATCACAAAGCTATTCTCTATGTCTCCAAGTCTGTTTTGTAGATAAGTTCATTTGTGTCATATTTTATATTCCTCATATAAGTGATATCATATGGTATTTGTCTTTTTCTGACATAGTTCACTTAGTATGATAATCTCTAGGTCCATCCATGTTGCTGCAAATGACATTATTTCATTCTTTTTTATGGCTGAGTAGTATTGTATTTTATATAGGTACCACATCTTCTTTATCCACTCATCTGTCGATAGACATTTAGTTTGTTTCCATGTCTTGGCTATTGTGAATAGAACTGCTATGAACATAGGGTATATGTATCTTTTTGAATTATAGTTTTGTGCAGATATATGCCCAGGAGTGGGATTGCTGGATCATATGGTAACTCTATTTTTAGTTTTTTAAGGAACCTCCATACTGTTTTCCATAGAGGCTGCACCAATTTAAATTCCCACCAACAACAGTGTAGGAGGTTTCCTTTTTCTCCACACCCTCTCCAGCATTTGTTATTTGTAAACTTTTAATGATGGTCATTCTGACCGGTGTGAGGTGATACCTCATTGTAGTTTTGACTTGCATTTCTCTAATAATTAGTGGTGTTGAGCATCTTTTTCATGTGCCTTTTGGCATCTGTATTTCTTTAGAGAAATGTCCATTTAGGTTTTCTGCCCATCTTTCAATTGGGTTGTTTGGTTTTTTTCTTATTGAGTTGTATGACCTGTTTGCATATTTTGGAAATTAATCCCTGTCAGTCACATCATTTGCAAATATTTTCTCCCAGTCCATAGATTGTCTTTTCATTTTGTTTATGGTTTCCTTTGCTGCACAAAAGCTTGTAAGTGTGATTGGGTCCCATTTGTTTATTTTTGCTTTAATTTCTATTGCCTTGGGAGATTGACCTAAGAAAACTTTGGTACAATTTGTGTCAGAGAATGTTTTGCTTATGTTCTCTTCTAGGACTTTTAAGGTGTCATGTCTTATATTAAATCTTTAAGCCATTTTGAGTTTATTTTTGTGTATGGTGTGAGGGTGTGTTCTAACTTCATTGATTTACATGCAGCTGTCCAACTTCCCCAACACCACTTGCTGAAGGGACTATCTTTTCTCCATTGTATATTCTTGCCTCCTTTGTCGAAGACTAACTGACTAAAATACTGATGTGTGGGTTTATTTTGGGGCTCTCTATTCTGTTCCATTAAACTATATATCTGTTTTTGTGCCAGTACCATGCTGCTTTGATTACTGTAGCTTTGTAGTATTGTCTGCAGTCTGGGAGAGTTATACCTCCTGCTTTGTTCTTTTTCCTCAGGGTTGCTTTGGAAAGTCTGGGTCTTTTATGGTTCCATATATATTTTAGGATTATTTGTTCTAGTTCTGGATAATTTGAGAGGGATCATATTAAATCTGTAGATTGCTTTGAGTACTAAGGCTATTTTAACAATATTAATTCTTCCAATCCAAGAGCGTGGAATATCTTCCCATTTCTTTGAATCATCTTCAATTTCCTTTATTAATGTTTTATAGTTCCCAGCTTATGTCTTTCACCTCCTTGGTCAGGTTTATTCCTAAGTATTTTTTAATGTAATTTTAAAAGGGATTGTTTTATTTACATTCCCTTTCTGATATTTCATTGTTAGTATAAAGAAATGGAACTGATTTCTGTATGTTAATCTTGTATTCTGCTACCTTGCTGAATTTGTTTATCAGTTCTAGAAGTTTTTGTGTGGAGGGTTTTCTGTATAGAGTATCATGTCATCTGTATATAATGACAGGGTTTTCTATATAGAGTATAGAAAGGGTTTTCTATATAGAGTATAGAAAGGTTTTCTATATATAGAGAGTATAGGGTTTTCTATATAGAGTATCATGTCATCTATATATAATGACAATTTTATCTCTTCAGAATGATTTTTTTTGAACTAAGCATTTTGTCAATAGAACTATCTTTAATTGCCTAAAAGTAGATTTAAAAGGCATGGGGCTTGCCTTAGATTTTATTGAAGAGGTAGGGTATAATACTCCTCTAGAGGATGATTTGAAAAGGTGAAAGGGATGCATAAAAATAAAATTGTTTTGACTGTACCCTTGAGTACACTGGCTCTTCCAATGTAGTAGATACATTTCTGATGTTAAATTAGCAATACATGCATGTGGATTTAAAACCACTTAAATTTGAATACCTTAATTTCACTTTAAAATGTCTTTTGAAATATTATACTAATATAGCATTGAAATGAAGAAAATATTTTGTGTAAAGAAGATTGCCTGTTCAATGTCATGATTTAGGGAAATCTGCTTATGTGATAATATGCATAGCCCTGATAAAAATCTCATAAAGGACTCAAAAGACTCTTCAGTCAGGGAATGTAAGAAGAATTAGATTCAAACCTAGATTATGAATCACATTATCAATATTTTTCCTACAAAATATTCATAATTAAATTGATAGTGCATCTTACAATTATTGACATTTGAGAACAGATGAAATATGTTGGTGAAAACTTTTTTTTAAAAAAAGTATACCACTTGTAAATAAGTTTCATTAAACAGTAAATCAAAAGTACACAGATTATTAGAAATCAGTAATAATAAAAATCAGTAATAATAACAACAATAAATACCAAAACAGGAAGATTGTAGCTGTAGAGGATGCTTTTATTATTAATAAGAAAGAAAAAAGAACTTGAATTTCAGCATACAGTTTAAGGTATTAAGAAGGGGAAAATAAAACAAGCAAAAAGTAAGTTAAAAATAAAAGAAGTTAAATAAAGATAAAAAGAAGTTAAAGAATAAAAAGAACTATAGTGGATACAGTTAGCTAAGAGTTCTTCTACCTTCAAGAAAACCAGTAGCATAGGGTAGCCTCTCACCTGTTTAATCTATCAAAGATGATAAGAAAAAAAAAACCCACAAAAATTCAAAATTAGGAATGAGCGTAGCAGTTTAACTAGAGATTTGGTAGCTATTTAAAAGTAAGAGAATATAAATAACTCCATACTAATAAACATGAACATATTCAACTACTTGTAGAAAAAAAAATTGATTACCAAATCAGATTCATAACTTAAAAAACAAAACTGGTTAGTAATCAATGGAAGAATTTTAAAGTGTGTCAAATTATTATCTTCAAATTAGGGACAAAGCATATTTGATCATAAATATGGTCTTTAGGTCACTTCTGTTTCCAGCCATAATGGAGTAACAATGACTCTTCTAAAAAAAAATAGACAAAATATGGGGAACCATAATGTTCAGACAACTGCACACAAGGCAGTGCAGAACAGTGACTCCTGTGAGAAAGACACAAATCAGGTGAGCCCCATCACTGCCTCAGCTTACTTCCTGGAGAGTTTCTGGCATGCAGTGCAGGGAAAAGGAACCCAGATAGAACCTGGCAGTCTCCTTGACAGGAGAAAAGTGTTAAAAATTCGGGGTGGACGAAATGGCCTCAGTTTGCTTGGCAGAGTAACAGAAAGGACAGAACTACTTGTAGAAAAAAGAACTGAACAGAAAAGAGTGAGCGGAGAGTTTCCCATGAATCTTCATCTATATGAATACATCACTGTGAGGAAACTAACCAAAAGCCAGGAGGAAATAAACACTGGAAAGGCAATTTAAGGGGGTAAGGAAAAATGGCATTGGAACAATCGAATAGCCACATGTGGGGGAGAAAAGGAGGTTCCTCAATCCATACCGTATCATATACAAAAATGAATTTTTTGATGGATCAAATCAAAAGCTAAAATGATAAAACATCTAGAAGAAAACAGGAAAAATGTTACTGACCATAGTTTTGGCAGAGGATGTATGATGCAAAAGCACAAACTATAAAATAGAAATTTAAATAAATTGGACTTAATAAAAACAAGCAAACAAACAACAAGTTTTGCTCTTCAAAAAAACAGTTAGAAAGATAAGGCAAGCCAAGGACTGGGAGAAAATACTTGTGAAACATATATCCAACAAAGGACTTATATTTAAAATATATCTTCAACTCAATTTTTTTTTAAATGGGCACAAAAAGTTGAACAAATAATTTCCTATGAAAGATACAGGGATGGCCAATAAGTCTATGAAAAACGCTCAACTTCATCACTATTTGGGAAAGGCAAAATTAAAACCGAAATGAAATGCCACTACCCATACACTACATATATCTTACAAGTGTTAGCAAGGACCTGACACAACTGGAATGCTCACATACTGCTGCTGGGAATCTAAAGCAGTATAATCAGTTTGGAAAACAGTTTGGCAGTTTATTTAGAAGCTATTATTTAGAAGCTTCAGTAGTACAAACAAATTGTGATATTCATACAATAGAATATCATTATTCAGCAATAGAAAACAAAGTATGAACAACATGAATGAATCTCAAAATTACTATCTGTGTTAAAGAAACTAGACAGAAAATAAATAATACATAATTTCATTTATATAAAACTCTAGAAAATGCAAAGTAATCCATAATAACAGAAAACAAAGTGTTTGTTACCTGGAGAGGAGAGGGAGGGGAAGAAAACAAGAATTGCAGATGAACAGGGTGAAGCTTTTAGAGATGGTGTATGGTTATTATCTTAATTGTGGTGATGATTTCACATGTGTATACATATGTTTATGCTAAGTAAAATATATATCTAGAGTTATTTTTAATTTTCCCCCCAGCTTTATTGATATAAGTGACAAATTAAAATTATATATATTTAAGGTACACAATATGGTGTTTTGATATACATATACATTGTGAAATGATTACCACAGTCAAGCCAATTAATCTATCCATCACCTCACATACTTATACATTTTTGTGATAAGAACATTTAAGATCTGTTCTCTTAGCACGTTTCAAGTATACAATGTACTATTACTAACTACAGCCATCATTCTATACATTAGATCACCAGAACTCATTCATCCTGAACAACTGAACCTTTGTACCCATTCTTGCCCTCACAAATGATTTTTGTATATTGATCTTGGATCCTGCAACCTTGCTGAACGTGTTCATTAGCTCTAGTCGTGTTTTTGTTTATTCCGTAGGATTTTCTATATATAAGGTCACATCATCTCCCTTTCAATCTGGATGTCTTTTATTTCTTTTTCTGGCCTGATTGCCCTGGCCAGAAACTCTCTTCCTGACCATAGCCATCTGATAAGCTTCATTAATTGCATCTGATTGCTCTGTCACCTCAACAATGTCCTGGGGCATCAGTTGCTTCACAGACTGGTCCAATTAAAACTGGGCTTTTTTGCAGGGATCTTCTTTTGTTTTGTTTTGGTTTTGGTTTTTTTAAACATCTTTATTGGAGTATAATTGCTTTACAATGTTAGTTTCTGCTTTATAACAAAGTGAATCAGTTATACATATACATATGTTCCCATATCTCTTCCCTCTTGCGTCTCCCTCCCTCCCACCCTCCCTATCCCACCCCTCTAGGTGGTCACAAAGCACCGAGCTGATCTCCCTGTGCTATGCGGCTGCTTCCCACTAGCTTTTTTACGTTTGGTAGTGTATATGTCCATGCCACTCTCTCACTTTGTCACAGCTTACCCTTCCCCCTCCCCATGTCCTCAAGTCCATTCTCTACCTCTGCGTCTTTATTCCTGTCCTACCCCTAGGTTCATCAGAACCATTTTTTTTTTTTTAGATTCCATATATATGTGTTAGCATATGGTATTTGTCTTTCTCTTTCTGACTTACTTCACTCTGTATGACAGACTCTAGGTCCATCCACCTCACCTCACTACAAATAACTCAATTTCGTTTCTTTTTATGGCTAATATTCCATTATATATATATGTGCCACATCTTCTTTATCCATTCATCCAATGATGGACACTTAGGTTGCTTCCATCTCCTGGCTATTGTAAATAGAGCTGCAATGAACATTTTGGTACATGACTCTTTTTGAATTATGGTTTTCTCAGGGTATATGCCCAGTAGTGGGATTGCTGGGTCATATGGTAGTTCTATTTGTAGTTTTTTAAGGAACCTCCATACTGTTCTCCATAGTGCCCGTACCAATTCACATTCCCACCAGCAGTGCAAGAGCGTTCCCTTTTCTCCACACCCTCTCCAGCATTTATTGTTTCTAGATTTTTTGATGATGGCCATTCTGACTGGTGTGAGATGACATCTCATTGTAGTTTTGACTTGCATTTCTCTAATGATGAATGATGTTGAGCATTCTTTCATGTGTTTGTTGGCAATCTGTATACCTTCTTTGGAGAAATGTCTAGTTAGGTCTTCTGCCCATTTTTGGATTGGGTTGTTTGTTTTTTTGTTATTGAGCTGCATAAGCTGCTTGTAAATTTTGGAGATTAATCCTTTGTCAGTTGCTTCATTTGCAAATATCTTCTCCCATTCTGAGGGTTGTCTTTTGGTCTTGTTTATGGTTTCCTTTCCTGTGTAAAAGCTTTTAAGTTTCATTAGGTCCTAGAGTTTATTTTTATTGAAGTATAATTGACTTACAATATTATATTAATTTCAGGCATACCACATAGCGATTCAATATTTTTGTACATTATGGAATGATCACAATAAGTCTAGTAACCATACAAAGTTGTTATAATATTATTGACTGTATTTCTATGATGTACATTATATCTCCATGACTTGTTTATTTTATAACTGGAAGTTTGTACCTGTTAATCCTCTTCCCCTGTTTCACCCATTCCACCCCTCCCTGCTGGTAACCACCAGGTGGTTCTCTGTATCTATGAGTCTGTTTCTGTTTTGTTTGTCTAATTGTTTTGTTTTTTAGATTACACATGTAAGTGAAATCATACAGTGTTTGTCTTTCTGTGACTTATTTCACTTCGAATAATACCCTCTGGGTCCCTCCATGTTGTCAGAAATGGCAATATTTTATTTTTCATGGCTGAGTAATATTCTATTGTATATATTCATACCACATCTCCTTTATCCATTCATCTATCAATGGACAGTTAGGTTTCTTCCATATCTTAGCTGCTGTAAATAATGCTGCAGTGAACACTGGGGTGTATATATCTTTTCAAATTAGTGTTTTCATTTTATTCAGAAAAATACCCAGAAATGTAATTGCTGGATCATATGGTAGTGTTTTGAGGAAGCTCCATAGTGTTTACTATAGTGGTTGGACAAATTTACATTCCCACCAACAGTACAGGAAAGTTCCTTTTTCTCCACGTTGTCACCAAACTTGTTATTTTCTGTCTTTTTGAAAATGACCATTCTGACGGGTGTGAGGTGATATATCACTGTGGGTTTGGCTTGCATTTCCCTGATGATTATGATATTGAACATCTTTTCATGTGCTTGTTGGCCATCTGTATGTCTCCTTGGGAAAAATGTCTATTCAAGGCTTCTGCCATTTTTTAATCAGGTTTTTTTTTGATATTGAGTTATTTGAGTTCTTTATATATTTTGGATATTAACCCCTTATTGGACATATCATTTGCAAATATCTTGCTTTCAATAGGTTGCTTCTTCATTGTGTTGATCATTCTTTTGCTATGTGAAAGCTTTTTATTTTTTGTTTTTCTCAAATTTATTTTTATTGAAGTATAGTTGATTTACAGTGTGTTAGTTTCAGGTGTAAATCAAAGTGATTCAGTTATGCATATATATATATATTTCATATTCTTTTCCCTTATAGGTTATTAATTAGTATAGTTCCCTGTGCTATACAGTAGGTCCTTGTTGGTTATCTATTTTATATATATAGTAGTATGTATATGTTAATCTCAAACTTCTAATTTATTGCCCCCCCTTTCCCCTTTGGGAAACTTGGTAACAATAAGTTTGTTTTGAGGTCTATTTCTGTTTTGTAAATAAGTTCATTTGTATATTTTTAGATTCCACATAAAAGTGATATCATATGATATTTGTCTTTGTTTGGCTTACTTAGTACGATAATCTCTAGGTCCATCCATGTTGCTGCAAATGGCATTATTTCATTCTTTTATATGCCCGAGTAATATTCCATTGTGTAAATATACCACATCTTCTTTATCCATTCATCTGTCGATGGACATCTAGGTTGCTTCCATATCTTGGCTGTTGTAAATAGTGCTGCAAAGAACATTGGGGTGCATGTAACTTTTCAAATTATGGTTTTCTCTGGATATATACCCAGGATTGGGATTGTAGGATCATATGGTAGCTCTATTTTTTAGTTTTTTGCAGGAACCTCCATACTGTTCTCCATAGTGGCTGCACCAAGTTACAGTCCCACCAACAGTGTAGGAGGGTTCCCTTTTCTCCACATCCTCTCCAGCATTTATTATTTGTAGACTTTTTGATGATGGCCATTCTGACTGGTGCGAGGTGATACCTCCTTGTAGTTCTGATTTGCACTTCTCTAATAATTAGAGATGTTGAGCATCTTTTCATGTGCCTGTTGACCATCTGTATGTTTTTGGAGAAATGTCTGTTTAGATCTTCTGCCCATTTTTTTTTGGTATTGAGTTTTATCAGCTGTTTGTTTGTATATTGTGGAGATTAATCCCTTACTGGTCACATCATTTGCAGATATTTTCTCCCATTCTGTAAGTTGTCTTTTCATTTTGTTTATGGTTTCCTTTGATGTGCAAAAGCATTTAAGTTCAGTTAGGCTTGGCTTGATGTCATCCCATTTGTTTACTTTTGCTTTTTTCCACTTGCCTAAGGAGACAGATCCACAAAAATGTTGCTAAGACCAATGTCAAAGAGCATACTGCCTATGTTTTCCTCTAGTAGTTTTATGTTTTTAAGTCTTTAAACCATTCTGAGTTTATTTTTGTCTATGGTGTAAGAAAGTGGTCTAGATTCATTCATTTGCATGTAGCTGTCCAGTTTTCCCAACACCATTCATTGAAGAAACTCTTTTCTCTTGTATATTCTTGCCTCCTTTGTCATCAACTTATTGATTATGTAAGTGTGCATTTATTTATGGGCTGTTACGTTCCATTGATCTATGTGTATGTTTTTGTACCATACTGTTGTGATTACTATTGCTTTGTAGTATAGTTTGAAATCAGAGAATGTGATACCTCCAGCTTTGTTCTTCTTTCTGAAGATTTCTTTGGATATTTGGTGTCTTTTGTGGTTACATTCAAATTTTAGAATTATTTGTCCTAGTTCTGTGAAAAATGTCATGGGTATTTTGATAGAGATTGCACTGAATCTGTAGATTGCCTTGAATAATATGGTTATTTTAACAATATTAATTCTTCCAGTCCATGAGCACAGTGTATCTTTCTGTTTGTTTGTGTCATCTTCAGTTTCTTTGATCAGTGTCTTACAGTTTTCCAAGTACAAGTCTTTTACCTCCTTGGTTAGATTTATTCCTAGGCATTTTATTCTATTTATTTCATGTGATTGATTGTAAATGGGATTGTTTCTTGCTTGCTCCTTCTGGTAATACATTATTTTGTAGAAATGCAACAGATTTTTGTATATTAATTTTCTATCCTGTAACTTTACTGAATTCATTTATTAGTTCTAATAGTTTTTTGGTGGAGTCTTGAGGATTTTCTATATATAGCATCATGTCATCTTCAAATAGTGACAGTTTGATGACTTCCTTTCCAATATGGATGCCTTTTATTTATTTTTCTTTTCTGATTACTGTGGCTAGGACTTCCAGTACTGTGTTGAATAAAAGTGGCCAGAGTGCTCATCCTTGTCTTGTTCCTGATCTTAAAGGAAAAGCTTTAAGCTTTTCACCATTGAGTATGGTGTATGTGGAGTTTATTGTACATGATTTATACCTCATTAAAACAGAAAAAAAACCCAGTACTTTAAACTTTCCAAGGAATTAATAATTTCATTTCTATATAAACTTTTTTAAAGGATGGACAAATGGGCAATTCTACTAGTCATTTTTAAGCTAAACAAATATATAGATGCAAACAATCCAAAATACAATAGTAGCACTTAATCTGTTATTTAAGAATAATAAATGCATTTTCATCAAGTAGAATTTACTTCAGGAATACCAGAATGTTTCAGTAAAGCAGTACTTTAATAAAGAAAAAAGTAAATAGGTATAATGATTGATAGATGCTTAGAAGACATTAGGAAAAGTAAGATGCTAAGAAGACATTAGGAAAAGTAAAGTTCTCATATTCTTAGACAATTTTAAGAAAAACAAATTCCGTTCTTAAACTAAAAATCCAACAGTCATTTAAAGCCAAAATATAAAGTCCAGATCAAGATAAAAATACCAGTTATTCAGTCACATGATCCCATAATTTACTGACACTGCATTATTTTAAAAATTTATTATTTCATTCTTAAGGAAAAAAATATGTAAAGTCACTTTTAGGATGACTTTGAACTATTATTTACTTTAAAAAGCAAATGCCTTCATTATTTACTTTAAAAAAACAAGTTAATCTAATTTTTTAATTATCTAGTTTCTTTAGAAGTAATAGGGAAGTTTAATAATACAGTTTTATACAAATTACATTTATAAAAATTAATAACTATGGTCTCTTGCATCTATATGAGAGTAAGTGGTACCAGACTAGCTTTCCCAACATAAACAACTAGACAGTTGGATTAAATACATGAAACATTTGTTTTAAGACATTAGATTACAGGCAGGACTGTGGACATGAGAAAGCAAATGAACAAAATATGCCTGTGATCTCTCAGGCTTTGTACCTGAAGATACTTTCCAGATACAGTATAGTGAGGACAAACAGAATTGCAGGAGAGACAGACATTGGAATTTGGGGAGAGTTGCTAAGGATGCAGAGGGGAAATTTTAGAGAGGAGCTTCAGAAATCTGCACATGATCTCTACTGATACACTCATCTGACATGTCTTTACAATGGGTACATCTTATTGAAGATAAATTATAACTCAATAAAGTTTAGTTTTAAAATGTAAAACTTTCTTATATACCAACCATACTCTACTCTGTTAAACTCCCTAATAGAGAAATTATAATAACCAAAAAAATCAAAATTCTAGGAATCAATTCTAGATGTGCAATATAGAATCTCTTTGATGAAATATACCAAAGAGTTTTGTAGAATATAAAAGATGATTTGAATAAATGAAAACATATACCATTTTTTTCTAATCTCAATGTACATAACCAATAGAACTTATGTAAAAAATACAGTATTTGTTCCACTTTAAGTAAGAACTGATTTCGTATATGAAAGACGTCTTCTTATTTTCAGGTTGTTTTGCAAATTTACATTAACCAATACCCGCTACAGACAAATTACCTTTCCAAAATATACCTAAAAGGGCTCTTTACAGGGTTTGTCTTTTGTAATAGAGTTTAGGAAATTAACTGAACATGATACTATAATTAAAAATGAACACTGATAAGGCGAAGGCTTAGAAATCACAAAATTTTCGACAGTTCATGGAAATTGAGTGTATAATTTCATATTTTAATCATTATGTAGCTTATAAATTATATTATTCAGAAGTTTAATAAAAAGGCTAAGAGACTAATAAAAGCTAAGAAACAAAAATGATGTACATTATGGCAAATTGTTTATAATATATAAGTACTGCTACTCCTACCCCCTTTCCTTATTTGACATCAATCCCTTGCCTTAAACTCAGCTTGGGTTTAGTCTTTTGAGTGAGCCTTTCACAAATACCTGCATCTTAAATTTCATCAAGCCAATAATTAATAGTAAATCTTCTAAAATAGTTCTAGTTTCATAGCTCAAATGTGTTTCTAATTTGAAATTTCAAGCAGAGAACAGAAATAATGTATTGATCTCTGGTCCCATGCAGGTGTTTCATAGCTAATAGTAAGACTGCATTAAAAGAAGTAACCTTAATATTTTATTATTCAAAGTTAAGTGAAAACAAATATTAAATTTTTGGTGCATTACAGGTATCCCTCTTTATCACATATCAATGCTGTGTCTATATGAGGGGTCAGCACCAAAATGAGACAGTTGAACTGCTTCCTAAGAGAAGTGACAGAGTATTAAGATCTAGCAAATGAGGCAGAGAGAGATGAGGTCTGTGGTGAGACATTGGGAGACTTCAACTCCTATCAAGGAGAAGTAAAAACATAGCTAATTTCAAGATAAAAAATGGGGGATAATCAAAAAAGAACAAATAGACTGGTTCTAGGTCAATGTACCCAGACCAGAAAGAAAAATTTCCAATGGCATAATTTTGTTAAGGCTTTTAGAAGGCCCAAAACTTCCTTCTTTGAATAATTCCACCCTACATAAATAAACCACCCTTTGAACACACTTCTAACTAGGTTATTATTTGCTTGTGTCTCTATCCTATTGGAATAACTGTAAACATGAGATAGTAAAAAAGGAAAACAATTCGTAACTCAAAGATCAATTCCAATGTTTTGTCAGTGCTGGTTTCTTAAAGGGGTGTAGGTATTACTTAAATAAAAATCTGGAATGAGAAATTAAGAGTGTTCATAAGCTATGATAGAAAATACCACATTTAGTCCTCAGGAATTGGGAAACTTTATTCGTATGCATAGAAGCTTTTGTTTTATAGAAGGATTCAGGTGGTGCTTTCAGTGGGCAATTTCATCTGTGGGCAATAAAAGAGGATGATATAAGAAGTGATATGGCATTTATTTGCATATCTGCCATATGTACTGAGCTTGAACCCTCTTGGTTGAGGGTCAAAAATTATTAGAACTAATCAAAAGTTCTGCATTTGCGATCTAGGGCACAATTATTCTACCACATTTCTCAGGATTCAGTGAATGACCGAGTTGTTGAGTAGGCACTTATATCTATCTCTATATGGAACCCAGGTTGGGCACCAGGAAGAAAGGAAGCTTTGAAAACATGGAGAGCAAAAACAAGAATCATTGATGAGAAAGGAAGATGATGAAGACTTCTCTGAATGGCCTTTCACGTATAAGATACAGAAGAGTAGGAGCTACAGCAGGAGAGAAAATATCGCTCCTGAGGTATAAAATAGCTTAGTGCATCAAGGAACTGAAAGAACCATTTTGGCTGGAGCAGAGTGAGGACATAAATTCCATGAAATGAGACATAAGAGGTGGGCAGGAGTCAGATTATGCAGGCCTTGTGGAAATTGTTGAGGGTAGGTGCAATGCACAATAATGAAGAATTATTTACAGAAGTCTGAGGCTTACAGATATAAGCAGGAAAAAAACATTATTTTCCTTTGTATCTTCTGCACTATATGTACACACCTAATGGAAATGCTTATTCATCTTGCTCAATTACATACTTTGCTCTTCTGAAAAGTATAATAGTTGAGGACTTCTTAATTAAATAAACTCTATTATATTTGCCTTATTTTAGATATTGCCTGATATACCTATAGGGCATTCAGAATTATCAATGTAGGTATAATTTTACCACACTTCAAATTAAAGAAGTAAAGCTCTCACTGTTTGCAGATGACATGATACTATACATAGAGAATCCTAAAGATGTTACCAGAAAACTACTAGAGCTAATCAATGAATTTGGTAAAGTAGCAGGATACAAAATGAATGCACAGAAATCTCTGGCATTCCTATACACTAATGATGAAAAATCTGAAAGAGAAATTAAGGAAACACTCCCATTTACCACTGCAACCAGAAGAATAAAATACCTAGGAATAAACCTACCTAAGGAGACAAAAGACCTGTATGCAGAGAACTATGAGACACTGATGAAAGAAATTAAAGATGATACAAACAGATGGAGAGATATACCATGTTCTTGGATTGGAAGAGTCAACATTGTGGAAATGACTCTACTACCCAAAGCAATCTACAGATTCAATGCAATCCCTATCAAACTACCAATGGCATTTTTCACAGAACTAGAACAAAAAATTTCGTAATTTGTATGGAAACACAAAAGACCCCAAATAGCCAAAGCAATCTTGAGAAGGAAAAACGGAGCTAGAGGAATCAGGCACCCTGACTTCAGACTATACTACAAAGTTACCGTAATCAAGACAGTTTGGTACTGGCACAAAAACAGAAATATAGATCAATGGAACAGGATAGAAAGCCCAGAGGTAAACCCACGCACATATGGTCGCCTTATCTTTGCTAAAGAGGCAAGAATATACAATGGAGAAAAGACAGCCTCTTCAATAAGTGGTGCTGAGAAAACTGGACAGCTACATGTAACAGAATGAAATTAGAACACTCCCAAACACAATACACAAAAATAAACTCAAAATGGATTAAAGTCCTAAATGTAACACCAGACAGTATAAAACTCTTAGAGGAAAACAGAGGCAGAACACTCTATGACATAAATCACAGCAAGATCCTTTTTGACCCACCTGCTAGAGAAATGGAAATAAAAACAAAAATAAACAAATGGGACCTAATGAACTTAAAAGCTTTTGCACAGCAAAGGAAACCATAAGCAAGATGAAAAGACAACCCTCAGAATGGGAGAAAATATTTGCAAATGAAGCAACTGACAAAGGATTAATCTCCAAAATTTACAAGCAGTTCATGCAGCTCAATATCAAAAAAAGAAACAACCCAATCCAAAAATGGGCAGAAGACCTAAACAGACATTTCTCCAAAGAAGATATACAGATTGCCAACAAACACATGAAAAGCTGCTCAACATCACTAATCATTAGAGAAATGCAAATCAAAATTACAATGAAGTATCACTTCACACCAGTCAGAATGGCCATCATCAAAAACTCTACAAACAATAACTGCTAGAGAGCGTGTGGAGAAAAGTGAACCCTCTTGCGCTGTTGGTGGGAATGTAAATTGATACAGCCACTATGGAGAACAGTATGGAGGTTCCTTAAAAAACTACAAATAGAACTACCATACGACCCAGCCATCCCACTTCTGGGCATATACCCTGAGAAAACCATAATTCAAAAAGAGTCATGTACCACAATGTTCTTTGCAGCTCTATTTACAATAGCCAGGACATGGAAGCAACCTAAGTGTCCATCAACAGATGAATGGATAAAGAAGATGTGGCACATATATACAATGGAATATTATTCAGCCATAAAAAGAAATGAAATTGAGTTATTTGTAATGAGGTGGGTGGACCTAGAGTCTGTCATACAGAGTGAAGTATGTCAGAAAGAGAAAAACAAATACCATAAGCTAACACATATATATGGAATCTAAAAGAAAGGAAAAAAAGGTTATGAAGAACCTAGGGACAGGATGGGAATAAAGACACAGACCTACTAGAGACTGGACTTGAGGTCACGGGCAGGGGGAAGGGTAAGCTGGGACAAAGTGAGAGAGTGGTATGGACATATATACACTACCAGATGTAAAATCAATAGCTAGTGGGAAGCAGCCGCAAAGCACAGGGAGATCAGCTTGGTGCTTTGTGACCACCTAGAGGGGTGGGATAGGGAGGGTCGGAGGGAGACACAAGAGGGAAGAGATATGAGGATATATGTATACGTATAGCTGATTCACTTTGTTATAAAGCAGAAACTAACACACCATTGTAAAGCAATTATACTCCAATAAAGATGTTAAGAAAAACAAACACAAAAAACAAAACAAAAAAAATTTAAAGATAAAATAAAAATTAAAAAAATAATTTTTGAGGAAAATAAAATAAAAATAAATTTTACCATAATTTTAATTAAATATCAAATATATAAATATCTATATTGTAACTTCTATCAAATGTTATTTCTCCTTATAATCATTCAAATTCCAATGGGCCTTTTGTGTTTTATGATTTAATAAACCATACTAAAATGTGTATCCTAGTTATACACTTTACCTAATTCATCAGTGCACAAAGTACAAGTGCTCCTTCAATAGTTAGACAATTATACCACAGTCTCAAATTTATAGCCAAATATCTACAATTTAAGGAAAGCAGTCCTTGTAATGTTAATCATGCATGAGAATGCTTACAGAGGGCTGAACTATTAAAATTTGTTTCATGTCAGCCCATTAAATGTGTTTCCTTGGTTGAATAGGCAAAGCAACCCATAGAAGAGAACAAAACAGAATAAGGAAATAAAACATCTTGAAATAATTGTTATTCTTTGACAATAATCTTATAGTATTAACTTCTGTGCTCTACAATGTGATTTTTGTTGTCATATTTTTCTGTAGTCTATCACTAGAGGAAATGTTATGAATTACAATTTTATAGTACTGTTTCAAGTTTATAGAATATCTGCAGGATATGTACTTCATAAGCGTAAGTAGTATATTTTTCTTAAACAGATAAATGTGTTTAAATATATACATTTTACTACATTCAAACACATACAAACCTAAATATACAATTCAAAATTAATGATTGTTTTGCTTAGTTTTTCTAATACTCTCTTAGGATGGTAGAACATTCATAATTGAAGTAATTTAAGAAATTAATCCAATGCTCACATTTTATCAATTAATAAACTATAATCCATAGAAATTAAATAATTTGTCTAATATTATATATTAATCAACTTGCCTATCCTGTGTGAAACACCCAGTTATTTTTTATTTTATGGTTTTCTGCACATACCCCATTCTTCCCCACCCACTTTTCTTTCCTCTCTGCTCTTTACACAGTGAAGTACATAGCAAAAAGAAATGTCTTAAAAGATAAATGTGATACAAATATTTCTTGCCATAGTCAAGATATTTAAGACATTAAATATTTAAGACATTTGATTTTAGAAAGGAATATGGAGGTAGTTCTATAAGTATATCATCCAAATATATAGGTAATTTGAAATTGCGAATATTTGCCAAGAAACCATATTTTCATTATTTATCAAAAAATTAAGATGCGCTTAATGTGAGAGGCACTATGTATTTTTCTGGGGATATAAAGGGCAACAAGATAGACATGTTCACTACAGAGTTTATATTAAATGAAGCAGACAAAATAAGTTAAAATTCACTTAAAATTCTGTATTGTAGTCAATACTGTTTGTGGGCACGGGGTGGTGGAAAGGTTTGTGGATACTGACTTAGAAAATTAGGAACAATTGGCGAGGCCTTCTTTCTACAGGCTGCTCAGAGAAGCTCTCTCCAAAAGGTGTGTTTTAATGTGAGGCTGAGGACAAATGAACCATGTGAAATGGGGTCAAGAGCGATTTAAGCAGAGGGAAGGGCTTGAGTTACAGACAGGGGGAAGCCTTGGACATGTTTGATGACCTACTATTGTCCAGTGCATTTGAAAAGTAGGAAGCAGAAGAGACAGCATCAATGGAAGAGGTACAGAGAACTCATATCAGTACCAGTGGTTTCCTCAAACACCCCATTTTTTTCTTTCCTCAGGCTTATGTTAGGGTAGCCTCCCTAATTCCTCAGAGAGGACCAGAAATAGGAGCCACCACTGTCAATTACTCTTACTATGACTAAGTTGTTTAAATTTTATGCAACTTAAAATTTAAATTGTGTAATTGTTTACAATTTAAAATATGTGGAACATTTGCAATTTTATTTGATCCTCATATCAACTTTCAGAGGCAGCCAGATCAGGACTTCAAAGTGGCATTTACATACAGTTAGCTCAAGTTTAGGGTGCAAATTTTATCATTATGTATTTTTGTTGTCCATTTAATAACACTGGTCTGGTCAGCCCCTTGTGTTTTTGTATTCTGTTTTCATTTTTTAGTTTAAAATCCCCTTGATTGTAGTGTACAGAGATTTCTACCTTGGGGAGAATCCCTGGTGTCATCAAATATCCTTTGGGTATACAGTTTTCAATTGTCATATATGTTTATGTCAGCTGTTTTGGGGACTTTTCCTGACTCTCACATGAAAAATCATTTTTATCTCAGATAAACTCTTCAGATTCTATAAAATTCCCTTGGTTTTACTTTGGAAAGAAAATTCGTGAAATATTCAGTCATATTCTTAGCTGTTCTCTTAGACTCTTCAGGGTGTATGTCCAGAGGGACTCCCCCAGCACAGAGGAATTACTCATTTGGGACCAATGAATGGTGAAGCCCATGATTTTCAGCCTGGCACTATGCAGGGGATTCTGTGCTAACACTAGATTCTTCGTTATAATATCTCGCCAAGAATTTACAAAATAGCAAAGTCCAGGAATTACCCTAGTATTTCATAAGTTCTTATATTAATATGAAAAGTAAACAGATAACAATAGTAGAGTCATGTAAGAAAACAAGAACCTTTTGACCTTCCCCATGGTGTTATAATATACCTGGATTTGCTAAGTAGAAGAAGGTTATTTTCCTTTATGTTTTTATTCCTACAATTCTGTTTTCCATCAGATGTAAGTAGAACCCTGGAATACATACATACATTTGCTGTCTAGATAAGGCCAGTTTATACACATTGATTTATTAATTTAAACTCTTTTGTGCACCTTCTATTGTGAGTACTATTCTAGGTGCTGGGATTACAAAGAAAGATTTATAAAGAAGACAGATCAGAGAATTTGTGCTAGAGGAAAAGATAGATAATTAAAACATGCAAGTAATATAGCCAAATAAGCAACTCTTAAATTAGAATACAGTAAATGCTGCAATGGTCGTATGCACAGGGTAATCTTGAATCACACAAGAGGTGCCCTTGACTAGACTCTAAGTTAAATCCTGACGTATGAGTGCAGTGGACTGAATTGAATATTTGTGTCCCCCCCCCAGAATTCATATGTTAAAATCTTAATCCCCAATGTTACAGTATTTGAAGGTGGAGGCTTTCTGAGCTAATTAGGTGTGAGGGTGGAGCCCTCCTGAATAGGATTAGTGTCTCCATAAACGGGGCCCCAGAGAGCTCTCTGACCCTCTTTCTGCCAATGTGAAGATACAGTAGAATCACAGTCTATATTCCAGAAGAGGGGTCTTACTGGAACGCAACCATGCTGTCACCCTGATCTTGGACTACCAGCCTCCAAAACTGAGAAATAAATTTCTGTTGTTTACAAGCCTCCTAGTCTATGGCACTGTGTTGTAGCAGCCCAAACTAAGACAACAAGTAATAGGTTAAAATTAAGTCTCAGAAATTAAAGCACTTGTTAGATTTTATATTAGGAAATCGTATTAATAAACCAGAGATATTATATAAGCAGTAAAATTTCAGGAATTAGATTATCCAAGGACAATTTAATAACATACAACTATTATCTCAGCATCAGTTACTGTCAAAAACAATACGATGTTGTATCCTTGCTCTATTACAGACTTTCAGTTATAAAAAAGAAACTTGTCTACATTGGTATGCAAGCATCTCTTATCAAACTTTATAGTAAAACAACTTTTACGTTTTATTCTCTCAAAGATGCACAGAATAGGTCTCTCTTTTTGTAGTCTTAAAAAAAAAAAAAAGATAAGGTAACCTGAACTTGCTGCTGTATTAATTTTCTAAATTTGACTTTGAAGGCAAAACCCAGAATGTGGCTTTTTGTCTCCAAAGTGCTCAAGGTCCAATTACCCTCTCTCTCTCACCCCATAAACCTGTATCTCTCTGTGTTATTTTCCAAGACAGCTCTAGAGATCACAGTATGTATCTTCAACCTATCACAGGCCAAATACTTAGAGTTAATAGTCTCCTACAGCACACAAAATGTAAGAACATTGCAAGTCTGTCTTTTATGCTATTATTGTCATATCTATTACATCTACATAAGTTATATGCCACACAATGTTGCACTAATATTTCTTTATACATTATATTTACCAAAATACTTACTAGTTCTGGTAACTTCAATACTGTCCTATAGATCTGGTGGTATTTCTCTTTAGCCTGAATGGAAATATTCCTTTTCTTCCTGCCTCCATTGTCACTGGTGAGAAGTCAGCATCACCTATATTGTTGTCTCCCTGTATGTAATGTGTTGCTATTAAGCACATCCAGTCCATTTTTTATTTCAGTTATTAGAATTTCAGTGCTAGAATTATGACTTTGGTTTTTTAATTCTATTTTTTCTTCTGAGAATTCTATTTATATTTATGAATTATACATATAATTTTAAATTCCTTGAATATATTTATAATAATGGCTACCTGGGTACCCTCTGTTTTGATTTCTATTGACTGCCCTTTTTTCCTAGAATATAGGTCACTTTTTATTTTTCTTTGCATGTCTGAGAACTGAACATTATGAGTGATATCTGTAAGGAATCTGTATTCTATTCTGTTCCTACGGAGTGAATTTTGTTTTCTCAGGCAGTTAACTTGGCCTGTACCCATATTCCAATCTCTGTCTTTTTATACTAGACAGCAGCTAAAGTTTCTGCACAGTTTTTTCAGCTTCTAGTTGCTACATTTTTCTAACCTTCGGGGTTCCCCTCAAGCATTTACAGATTAGCAGACAGCCACAGAGCTGTGTGAATTTTGAATGGAGATATGGGGGCTGGTCCTGTTTGTGACTTCCTCTTTAGCTTTCCCTCCTAGCTTTCTCCTCCTCTTCTAGCCACTAACTCAGTCCTCTGCCCTCAAACCAGTGAGCCTACAGCTTTCTGCCCTCAGAGCTGAACTTGATTAGGGAGACTCTGACAAAAAGTCACGAACAGAATACCTGCAGCATTTCATCACTGAATGGTAGACGCCTCTCCAGTTTCTGCCTGCAATCTGCATTTGCCAGTAGTTTCAAATTTCAAATAGGTTTGTTTTTATGATTTTATTTCCCCCTGTGAGAATGCTGGTACTAACAAGCTATTCTGCCATTACCCTAGAGACTCTTTTTATAAATTGTATTATTTTTCAGATAATTGTATATTTTTCAGATAATTAATTGAATGATGTGAATTTATTAATGATGAATCTGTTTTATTTATATAATCAGTTAATATTTATCTAGTCTTATTTTTTGTTGTTGTTTGCCTGTGCCTTTCTGGGTGCTGTTAGCATCTTTTGCTCAGTGTTTCAGATTAATAGCTATTTGATGTAAATGTAACTACCAGTTTAGTTATTTGGCTTCTCTACTATAGTTAGGAGAGAAACTAAAGTTATAAGTAATCTCAGCAGTAAACTTTATATGTGTGCCTTTTGTGTATGTGTACATTTTTACCTGGGCCAAGGTTGCTGTGTTCAGCTCTCTGCATAGATTAGTCTATAATAAAGAAACACGTAGTAACCCCAGCTTCCTCCCTAGAGCTGGCATCCATCATATCAGGAATAAACTCCCCCTGCCCTGCTGACTTCCTGCTTGGATTAGCTATATTTTCATCACCTACAAGATTTCCTCATGTCAGCATAACAGTCAATCCTCAGTCCCATGCCCCAGTTCAAAGAAAACACTGATCTGATATCTGTCTCTATAGTTTTGAGTTTTCTAGGAATTACATTTAAATAAAACTGTACAATATGTGATCTTGTGTCTAGATTCTTTCACTTAAACTATTTTTGACACTCATTCATGCTGTTGGATGGGTCAGTTGTCTCATCCTTTTTATTCCTGGGTAGTATTCCATAATACGTATATACTACATTCAGTAGTTAATGGATATTTGGAGTTTTCCGGTTCTTTTTTTGTTTGTTTTTTGGTTTGTTTTTAGTATATTGTTCATGTTTTTAAATGTTGTATATTCACGGTGGTAAAAAGATGCCCGTGCTGTATTTGCGGTATGATACATTATCTTCCTTTACCTCCCCAAATTATAAGGATTTGTGTGTGATTTTAATTTTTTTCTACTTATTTCCCAGTAGTAATACAAACTCTGAAGAGATTTAATAGTATAAGTATATTCAATTTCTGTAGGAATCATTTCCCCTCAAGAAGAATTATTATAAGATTACTTGTTTGTATGTTTGTTTTAATATTTCAATACTTCCACCCTTTAGACTTTGTGACAAGAGGAAGCTACTATGCTGCTGTTTCTTGGAAATCCTTAGTTTAGGTTTCCCCCAAATTTGATTGCAAAAACTCTGCGTATCAATATCTTAGTTTTCTATAAAAGTATATAGCTCACAGTCTAAGTCTTTTACAATAACACAAAAAACATGACATTCAAATAATTAATTACTATCACTAACACATTATGCCTGAAAGGTCTAGCTTACACTACTGGCCATTAACTTGGTACTACATACCTTCTTTCATCTGTCAAACAAACAATGGTTTGCTGATGAAAAGGTACATCAAAGTGGAGGTCAGCAGTTCCAGGAAACCTTCTCATCCAATTTTCCAGCTTTGGAGGAGCAACTCTAGAAGCCACTTTTTATCTCATTTTCATATTTTCTAGCTCAAAGGGCCAGAGATAATTAACATTTGAATAGAATTGCCCCAGATGGAAACCACTATAAAGAACACAAACAGAACTATTCCTTTATGTTGATCATCAAAATTTAAAATAAGTCACTTACATATTAATTAAATGACACACAAATTGAAGGAACATAGAGCCTAGATTTTTTTATGATTCAAGACCCACTTATAATGAGTTTGTGGGCTTCACCTATGTTTTGATTTTAAAATAATCTCTGAAATCACTGTAACATTCAATAACATATAAAACTTATAATTTGTGTACATTTATTTATTAAAGTACCATTTCTTGGGATAGCCAAAGCTCTAGTCAGTTATACTAATTCATTCCAAGACTCAATTCTGTATCACAAAACAAAACCATATACAAAAGATGTTGTACGTATATTATATAAATTATATATATTGTACATATATATAGTACATATACATATATTTTATATATATATAAGAGAGGCGACTGCAGGTGGGATTTTGCAATTGAAACATATACCCTACTTACAATATTATGTAAAATTTTCTCTAGAAGCAGGATGTAATTAAAGTGTGAAATGTTAGTAAGGTCCAATAACTTATGTGTTTTCTTTTACCCCACCTGATCCTATTTGATGTAGAGACCTGACCATAGTGTTCTTCTTTTAGGGTTCTAAAAAGAGGTTGCCAGTACTTTTCTTATATTTAAAAGTTACTATAAGTAATATGTCTTTGCATAGTAGTCTTTCAACAGAAAAACTAAAACATTCTCAAATACAATCTTACTATTGTATTGTAGCACTGAAAACAAAATGAAATATCATTTACACTCAGTTACATACAGTAGCATAGTTCCTGCTTCTCAAAATTCCTCCCTGCAACCCAAAACAGTTTAGACCACACAAATCATCCTATTTGTCCCATTGTGCCTAGTTTTTGCAGTTATTCTGCTCTGGCAAATAATTTTTTAATGTTTTTCAATCTCAAGTGTTTATTTGACCCTTAAAGAAAATGTAAGTAAAGGTAGAGGGAAATATACTAGTCATATCATTTAGATATAGTGAGGATGAATAAGGACTTTTAAGTAGTTTCCTCCTTTTTCTTATACTGAGAAATAACTGATGAGTATGAGAAAGTAAGAGGAATACATTATTCTGGCAATAGGTAGAATTTAAGGTGTGCAAAAACATTTTTTGCCTCATTTTACTTTACCCCACACCTCAGCCTAAGCTCATGCAACCCCACAGATCATTCTACCCCATATTCCCCCTGTTTTTTTCAGTAACTGTGGAAGATATTCAAAACTGCTTACTCATTTCCAACCCCTTGCAATATTTCCCCCTGCAAGTTAGAGGCTAGAAAATTAAAGCTGCCTTTTCTATAATCCCTCACAGCTTATCACCTGCAGGTGGCCTACCTTCCACCAAACAAATGATCATCCGTGAGCTTGTGCAGGAGTAAGGGAAAGTTGAGGGGTGTGCCGTGAGTAGGTTTGTAAAGCCTTGGCATAGAAGTGCACACATTCCTTCCACTTATATTTATTTTATTAGCCCACATTTTATTAGCCAAAGCAAGTCACATGCCTGCCTTAATTAGTTGCATGAAGTATAATTGCACCAAGGCGGGGGAGCAAATATGGAGAACAATGATATAGTACTTTAGCAGGGGAATGGCATGATCTTCTTATTTATATTAGGGAATGGATTGTAGGGAGGCAAGAATGGAAGAATGAAACCAGGAGATTTTTTCAGATGTCCATGCAAGATATGATTGTGACTTATATAGAGCAGATGGAGATGGAGAGAATTTAACACATTTGGGTGTTTGTTTTGGTGGTAGCATCAACCTGACTTGCTGATGGATTAGATGTGAAAGACCAAGGAAAAGGATAATTCAAAGATGTGACCCCTAAATTTTTATTTCATCAACTATTATTAGCAGTAACCCAAGAAAAGGTGGAATCCAGGAAAGATGATTCACTATGGAAGAGAATTAAATGAAATGTGATAGGAGCAGATGAGTCTACAAATGTCTTCCAAAGCACTAAGGAATATATAAGACCTATGCTGTATAAAGTGAACCACGGCCAAAAATATGAAGATTTTACAAAGATATTATAATGCTGATAACAAAACTTAAAGAAGAAAACATAAAAGGGGGAATATAACTATAACTTGAGGCAGATTTATTTGAAAAATCTAAATTTCTACTAGCAGATTCCAAAGGACTTTAAAATAATAATGTACAATGACCTAATACTGTCTAATCCAAGAATGCAGGCGTGGTTCAAAGTTTAGGAAATCTCTAATACAATAATCACATAAGTAGGTCAAGAGAGAATATAAATCATATCAGGTCTTAACTCTCTTTGTCCTATAAGTTTACCAAGGCTTTTTTCCTTGGAATTTTTCCCCCCAATTTTGCCTGATAAGGCTGTTAGAAAAATGAAATTCAATAACTTTTCACTCAATTTTCTCCAAAGTCTCTAGTGAGTAGTTTATATCTCAGTGATCTCCAATCTAATTGTCTCTCAGCTTAATGGGCCCCAAATTTCTCCATGCAGGATTAATTGCTTCCACAGACAAGGCAGTAAGTGTTTTTAGGTTGTTTCACTTAACATTTCTAACGTCTTTATTCGCTATCAATAGTGGATGAAAAACCTGGAGATAAATACATATTGTAAACATGGAAGGCATACGTGCATATGCCTATGTACATACAACTAATTGAAGCTATTTATTTTTCATTTATTCACACATTCATTCACTCCCATTTACTTATTCACACACTCAACAAATAGTTATGGTGTTCCTAATATGTTCCAAACACTGTGATAGGTTCTAGGAGTGAAATTTCTTTCTGGGAGTGAAGAATATCTTAAAATCTATACATCTGAACATAGGAAGATATATTTAATTTTTTTAAAGGCTCAAATTAACTGGAAACAAACAAATCATAAGACATTGTGATTCATAGGTAGATCAATAGAGCAAAAGAATATGGGATGTTATAAGTTAGCCAAGTGTTTGGCTGATAAATTGTTATGTGGACCACATAAGCACAATATGGATATATTATACTATAGTAGAAAACAGACAACAGACAACTTGTCTAATTTATCTTTGTATCAATTGGGGCTCCATCAAGAAATAGATGGCTCAAACTTCAATTACATTAATTCATGGAGGGACTAATAAAGGGACTAATTTTAAAGATATAAGAAGGATATACGGAAAACACAAGCTATACTGTAGTCCCTCTTGACCTAGGGACAGCATGGTTGTTACCAGCCCTAGATCCAAGAGATACAGACAGAGGACTCTTAGAATAGTCTTGAAGAAAGGACTGCAGAGGGAAGCAGCCATCCTAAGACAACCCAACAGGGAGGAGCTCTGGGGAAAAAATACCCATATTTCACTTTCATTTTACTCCTCACCAACCTCCCGCTGGGCTCCCCATTAGCCAAACTAGTTAGCTGCTAGAACAAAAGTCGATATAGTCACTAGAGATTAGTTATCCTAAGGCAGAGAAGAAGAGGGAGTAGGCCTGGAGGGGGTGAAATGTGGCGAAAGGAGGGGGGAAGAATTTCCACCAAGGTCTTCTCAGATATGATATAAATTTATAAAAATTAAACTTATAACTAAATACTATGATTATATTATCACAGTCATGAGTTATACAGTTGAAAACTCCTAGAGTTTTTATGTTATACTAAACTAATAACTCCCCAACCAGAACTTACATGGCATTCTACTGTAATTAGAGTATTCTGTTCCCTCACACCTCCCAATCAATAGTGGGAGGTACCTCACTATAGAGTCCACATCTCTGTCAGCAAACAATTACCTTGACAGCTCTAAGAATTCGAGAGTGAATACTTTTCCCAGTCATCTTTGCTTCTACCTTTCCTTGAGACAGGAATGGTTCTTACCTGCCACAGAATCAGCAGCCATGCAAACAACCTAGAGACCTTTTTTATGAAAGCAATTGACAGAGAGAAAAGTTGCCTCAGAGAAGCAGCCCTGTCTCTGCTGCTAATGCTAAAGAAAGTAAACGCCTAGGCTGTCTATGCAACATGCTAGGACTGAGCGACCTGTTCTACTTGTTGCCATTAGCTTAACTGTAGATCCTGCCCAGGTTGGAATGATTCTTCAAAGTGCCGAGGAGATAACCATCCACAGCCTGTGCTCTCCAGCCAAGAATGTCACCCACAAAAAATGATTGAGGTTCATATCACAGCTCATTTTTATTCCTTTTCAGATCCATTAACATTTAACTCATTGATTGACATTGTTGGATTTCTCCACCATTTTATAGTTTGTTTTATGTTTATTAGACTTCTCTTTTGAAAACAATAATAGCTACTTTATTTGAAGGATTTAGTATTGCTCTAGAGACTTGCCAAATGTAACCTGAAGAGTCAAAAATCCTGTCTCTCATTGTCTCCTTATTCATGCATTTGCTTACAAGAGTTATGCATTATGCTTTTGCTTTACGCCAAGCACTGAGATCTTAGAATACTAAGAAAGGCAGACTTACAGAGAGAAACAAACAAAAACCTCTAATAGAGGTTTACCTCACTTATTACTAACATGCCAGTGGTATCCCTGGTTAGCCTGGCGAGAAGTGAAGGAGAAGAAGTATGTCCATGGAGTTTTCACTTTGAAAATGACAGATTAATTGAATCCTGAAGTATAACATAAAAAGAATCAGAGATGGAAAGGGGAAAAGTAGAAGGTAGTGGACTTCTTAGGCAGGACAGTAGATCATGAAGGACCCCTTATGTCATTAATATTGAACACTTTAAATTTTATTGATTGTTGTAAATGCATTAATGAAAATAATGGAAACATTATAAAGTATTGAAGGTTGCAAGATATATTATCAAACCATTCCAGATGGATAAAATAGTAATTTTATGTGCTACAAATGGGAAAATGCTAATAAGAGCAACTGAATTTCCTTGAGCCAAATCATTAATAAAGCTCTGCAAGCAAGATTTAAATATATTGTTCTAATGATGCTGATTAGCTTTAGCTTTGTAGGAAAATCTGAGACGTAAACAGTCTAAATAAATTGCCCAAAGTACTTTAGTTTGCTCTTGTTAGAGCCCTGACCCAAAGCTATATATTTCTGCTTTCTAAGGCCAACATGAGGAAAAAACTTGGGATAAACTCACTTTTCCTTTATGTATGGTGACCTATTTCATGTTTTGTAAAATATAGTAAGCTGCTAAATTAGGGAAAAAATTAAAAGCTAATGCTGAATTCTGTTAATGGGAAATAATTTATTCTTCCCTCTTAATAAATCAATTTTTACTCTGAAGCATGAAAGTTAATCAGGTTTATCATGGTATGCCTATATGGGCTGTTATTAACAGTCGTAAAATTATCAGGACACAGCCCTTGACTTGATAACCTGGCGTGAACAAATTTCCAAAGGTTGATTTTTATGGTGCATACATTAGTATTCCCATTCATTTGTTCTCAGTTGGTTGACTGCTAATTCCAAGCAAAGGAGAAAAAAGAAATTCTTAAAGCTACTTTTTTTTCCTAAAATAATATAGCTTTTGGTAACATTACGTTAGGATGATGGAAGTATCTGTGGTAATTTATACATTCCATAAACATTGTTTGGATTCAAAGCAATTTTTATCACCAGTTAAAGATATTGTTTAATGGAAAGATGAATTAATTGCTTATTTTGACTTGCTTTTTAGAATCAAAATAAACCTTTCCTATTTCTGAACATAAAAAATTTGCTTCCCAAAATCTACAAACAATAAATTCTGGAGATGGTGTAGAGGAAAGGGAACCCTCCTACACTGTTGGTGGGAATGTAAATTGGTGCAGCCACTGTGGAGAACAGTATGGAGGTTCCTTAAAAAACTAAAAATAGAGCTACCATATGACCCAGCAAGCCCACTTCTAGGCATATATCCAGAGAAAACCATAATTCAATAGGATGCATGTGCCCTGATGTTCATTGAAGCACTGTTTACAATAGCCAGGACATGGAAGCAACCTAAATGTCTATCAACAGAGGAATGGATAAAGAAGATGTGGTATATATATATATATATATATACACACACACACACAGTGAAATATTACTCAGCCATAAAAAGGAATGAAATAGTGCCATTTGCAGAATGTGGATAGACCTAGAGATTGTCATATATAGTAAAATAAGTCAGAAAGAGAAAAGCAAATATCATATAATATCGCTTATATGTGGAATCTAGAAAAATGTACAGATGAACTTATTGGCAAAGCAGAAATCAAGTCACAGATGTCGAGAACAAACTTATGGGGGAAAGATGGGGGTGGGACGAATTGGGAGATTGGGATTGACATATATACACTACTATGTATAAAATAGATAACTAATGAGAACCTACTGTATAACACAGGGAACCCTACTCAATGATCTGTGATGACCTAAATGGGAAGGAAATCTAAAAAAGAGTGGATATACATATACATATAACTGATTCACTTTGCTGTACAGCAGAAACTAACACAACATTGTAAAGTAACTATACTCCAATAAAATTTTTTTAAAAAAGTTGCTTCCCCAACATAACTTACTTTTTTAATAGATACAAATTCAATACCTCTCAGCAAAAAAAAAAAAAGTTTAAGGTTTTAAAATAAAACCAAAAAACAAAGCATACAGATAAACATAGATAATCCTGAGAAAATGAAAATGATATATATATGGGGTGTGGGGAGAAAAACAACTAAATCTTACCTATTGATATTATGTTACAGAAGATAGGCTGTAGAGATATATTTTTCTTGCCACATAGACTAATGAAAGCATTTCATTTGAAGAAATATTGTAGAAAGAATTATCAACTATTTCTCTGCCACAGCAAAAGTCAGAATTTTTTTAAAAGTGAATTTTTCTGCTATCAGTGGTCTTTTTAAAAGGTCATCATAATGCTCTTTGCTTATTGTGTATAAATACCCTAGACGTACAACATATTTTACAATATATTTGCAACACTAATAAAGTGGTAAACTTTGGGCAAATTCTTTTAATGCTCTACATATGTGTAATGGGACATACATACTTTAAATACATGAGACTGTGGATAACAACAGATTTCAGAAAATGATCAGAAAACAGAACCAGAAGAATAAACATTAAGGTTGGGAATAAAAGTTAAGGGCCAGGCATGGAAAGGATCATAGCCTACTGGTTTTCCCTTCCTTTCCATGCATCCCATATCCCACGACCTGTAATCCTGCCAGTACCCTCAACTCTCTTGCCACATACCCTCTGCAGAAAACCAGTGAACACTCCAGCCACTGCCCTGCTTTATTTTACAATTCTTGTCACCGCTATAGATACTCACATACTTGTTTCAATACGTCTCTCTTTAAATTCATGACATTAAATTTTAGCTAAATCCCATGATATGTCTTAAAAATTCTATTTTTGCTTGACTGTCTAGTAATTTCCAACGGCCATTTTCCCTGAGTGATATCTTTGAACTTCCAGTGCTTTCTTCAAACTATTTCTCCAGTTCCTTACATGTTCAGGGTGACTTGCACTCCAATAATTTAACTAGCATTTGAGTGCATCCAGTAAGATGTTCTGTTTTCTTGCCAACAAACCTATTTGTATAATCATATCTTTACATATTTCCCCTGATTTCATCACTTCTGCCAAGGCCTATGAATAACAATGACTGCATCCCTTCCTGGGCTTGAACATTCATACTTATTTACTACTGCTAGGAGGCTTGAGTTGTCTTCATGCAGAAAGCAGCCCTGTGAGAGGTAAGAAATGATCTACAATTCTGACCACCAACACATAACAAAACAAACAAACAAACACATAGAGCGTCAAGAATCGTATACCTACAACTCCCTCAGGAACAGAGATCTTAGTGTCTCCTGAAAATGCACATCACTTCTCCAATTTTTTCCAGGAACTGCAGTGATGGAAGCAGTGACTCTAATAGCACAAGTGGCACCTGAGTCAAATAGGTTCAGATACAAAGTATTGTTTTTTGGTTTTTTTTCCATTGACATTTAAATTGCATTTCAACCTATGGCCCCAACGCAGGGACAAGTGAGTATCCCTAAAACTATGAATCTAGTAATGGATTTTGAACAATGGTAATGAATTCTAAACACCCTCCAGGGCAAATAGGGGTCTGATATGAGGGAGAGGAATGAGATTGGTCCATGGGCAATAAAGCATAGATCCACTATCATCTAGTGGAAAAACCAGGATTAAAGAAAATAAATTGCTACTGAAGAATCTGAAAGTTCTGGGCACTGAGGCAGAAATTAGAAATGAAGAAATAGGGAGGAAACTACATACATGAAGCCAATGTTAAAAGGTGTTGAAATTAAGGTAACAGAAGAGGCCTGGTGAGATTTCTTGTGGTGCTGGATCATAAGCACAGGTGATTTTTCAGGGGGCCTATGACTTCACACTTGCAGGAAGAGAGATCAGTTGACCTATTTGAAAGTGACCAACTTAATTTCTGCCTTCCTTTTACATTTAAAATCCTTGAAAATGGCTTAAATGTGTCAGACTTTCAATTATGTTAGCATCCTTTCTGATATAAAGAGAAGTTGAGAGATAGATGGCCATTGTCTTAATCCCTAATTAGTTTCTTATTGATGCCACAGAACTCATCAATAATCCAAGGGTATGTTCCCCTCAAATCCATACAGTTTATTACTACAGGTATTGGCCAGCATACTTTGTGTATCCTCTTAAGTCCAGCCTACTGGGCTGGACTACCTGAGTTATGGGATAGCCTTTGTCTCTCTGACCTAAGTCCTATATTTATTAATTCAACAATTATTTATTGAGTACCTATATTTTGCTAGGAATTTTCTATGCTCAGGGTTACAAATATAAAGAAAATAGGCATAATTCCTGATTTCATTAAGCTCACAGACAAGCAGGGAAGAGAGACAGTTAATTTTATAGATACATTAGCTAACTCATATATAACAGTACGACCAGAATGAAAATAAATTAATCCAAGTGGAGGAGCAACCTAGTGACAGTTTTTGGTGATGCCCTGAGATCTTAAGTGGGATTAGAAATACCCATATGGTCCTAATCACAATAATCTAGAGGTGCGGAGTAGAGACCAGTGGGAGAAATGATCTTCTCCATATGTGGAATTGAATTATATTGTCTCCAGTGATAACTAGCACTAGTTTTTATATGGTATGCTTACTACACAGGTGAATCACATGGAACCAAGCCTTCCTGTGATTCTAAATGGTTAGGTCTACTGATCTGTCCGGGACCCAGATGCAACAGAGCCCCATGTTCCCAGGAACCTGTGAGTTGGAGAAAAAGGAAATGTCAATGCTCATCCAGGTGAAGCCCAGGAAACAGCTTTCTTTCCTAGAAGATAGGAAGAAACCAAAAAATGGAACCTCTTCCTGTAGAAAGGGTAGTTTTTCCTGAGAGGGGGAAATGGATTGCCACCTGAAAGGGGGTTATAATGGAAAAGGTGAAGGGCACCTGAGGAGAAAATAATCAGATCAGGAGTAGAAATATTCCACAGAGGATCTTTTTTGTTAGGGCTAAATCTGAAAGCACTTACCCTTGAGTTTTTATTGATATGCTTTTCTATCCTCTATTCCCACTTCTCTGGTAATAGCATGCTGGAATTTCTTAAGAGAAACACGCAATCTAATTGTTAGATAGAATTCTCCTATCAGAGCTTTTTCCATTTCTTGTCTCCAAGGAATAAGGGAATACAATAAGGGAGATGTATAAATTAGCCAAAATGTCAACCTTTGTTCTTTATACCCTCTAATGTCCTTCTAGAAATATCCAATCTTTGGGATTATCTAAATAAACAAATAGATTCTATTGATGTGGTAGAGGTTTGGGGTCAGGATGGTGAAAGGAGGGATGGGTATGTTCTCCTCAATTTTCCCTTCAGACACTGGAAGAGAAGCTGGATAAAGGAGCAGGCAGCTTTTGTGGATGATGATACAAGTTCCCTGGAGATTACTGGTGTGAGAAAAATCCATGACTCAGGAAGTACACATGAAATTCCAGGCATAGGAAATTATGTCTAAGTTTTATGAATTCTTTGTAATTGCATACCACCTTTTGAGAAGATAAAGAGCTGAGTAAAACTCAGACAAAAAGGTAATTTTAAAATTGGTTAATACTAATTGGACAAATTGCAGAAAATATGAGAGTTCACAGTTACGTTCAAAGCTCATTTGGACTCGACATTGTTTTCATGTTATCTGATGTTACCTCTCCCAACTTCATGGCTGAGTTTTCTTCACTCAAATCAGGTCCATACATTCCTGGGTTCTTTTTGTCTGGAACATGTGTTAAAGCAGAGGCCAAGAAAAAAGGTGGAGGTTAAAAATCCACCTGTTGAGCATATCACTGCCAAACTTCCTACTGAATAGCTTTGGTTACATACACATCTTGCCACTCACAATGTTTGCAGCAAAAGGGAGAACTCAAGCCTAAGGAGATTTCGGGGTGAGAGCAGAAACAGATGTCGCTAGGACAACTCTTTCTCTCTCTCTCTGTCCCTCTCCCTGCTACTGGAAAAGGAGATAACATTCCCAAAAACGGTGTGGCCAACCCAAATCAGGAATCCTGTGATCAAGAGCACAGCCTGTTTGGAGGGAAGGAGGAATGGTGGCAGACATAGTTCTAGAAGCAGAGTTCCTGTGAAGATGGAAAAGAACTATAATCAAAATCAAGTGTTCCCGTTGTCAAATCTAGTTGAGAAAGAACAGGAAGGGGACTCATTGCCCCTCTCTTAGTTCTCTTCTTCTGCCCTCACTGCTGACTCCTTCTCTACTTGGAATGATTAAGAGTGAGAGATATAAAAAGGAAGTAGGTCTCTGTTAAGAGTCAGGGCCCAATTCAGGACTTAATGGACAGAGAATTCAGTGAAGCATCTGATCAGCCATGTTTACCCCAGTCTCCCAGATATGTAGTGTCTTAACCTCTGCCCATAGGCAGAGGACATAGAAGATACTTCCAAATGGGGCAGAAAAATACCTGAAGACTCCTTGGGGCCAGAGAACAAGGGCCAACTCACAGACCCAGTCCTTCTTTCTCTGATAAAAACCTCAAGCTCTTTCTTTTCCATCTTGGTTATGTTTGTTATTTTAGTTCTGTTTTTTATTGTTTTTGCTTTCTCTTCAGTGGTCTTTTATAAAAATGGCCATTGTTGACAAGGAGAGCAGGGGGAAGGAGAGCAAGTCAAACCAGGATCACCTATACTCTGAAGCTAGACCCTCAGAGTTAAACCACTTCTAGTACCTCTGAATGCTTCCAACACCTTTCCTCCTTGAGAGACTTCATCAGCTCTAAGTTATGAACAGCTCTGTCCTTTCAGCTAGCTATCGGATGATCTCAATTATTTTTTTTCCCTCTTCTGGATGTTGTGGCCCTAAATTAATTATTAAAACTACAAAGGTCTCAGCATTAACAATGTGCAGAAATGCATAAAACTATTTTAAGCGTTGGAGGTTTCCGAGGAAGATACATAGGAAATTATAAAACCTCTGAAATAATGATCCAAATGAATTCGCTTGGGGAAAGGTTTGCTTTAAAAAACAAACAAAAAAACAACTAAAATTTGAGTTATCTGTCTCCAAGGTAACTTGAATTTCTAAATAAAACAGTAGGCATTCCTCATGGATTTTGCAATGCTTCCATATGTTTCTTATTCCTTTGAAGGCAGTCATTTCTCAATTCTATCAATCTTTTGTGGCACGAGATGGCTTATTTCACAGATAAATTGTTATTATAACTCACAGTGGAATCCAAAATAATCCAAAGCACAGTAGAACAATCCCGTGATGACCATGGAGCCAAATAAGTCACATTTTGTAGCATTTGTCACCTCACCATGGAAACATTTCTATCCAGATGAAATAAGGATAAATACCAGAGACATTCATAGTTCATAAGAGGGCAGTATGGGAACTAAGAAACATGTGTAAAAGAGAAAACTTTGATGCCTTAGGTTGACTATGGGGTGTCCTCAGGGAAATCAAATTAAGAAAAATAGATGTCCCCCTGGGTATTTATATTATAAAACTTGTTATAATGTATTACATCGGTTATTCAAGATTACTTTCAAAAAAAGTCAAGGAGCAAGCAGAGAAAATGATACTGAGGAAGAGCATTCTTCCAGGTGGTGACAGAGAATACAAGACAGGGAATTTAAGACTCATACAAGGTTTCAAAAAGGAAACATTTTCAGAGGGGTTAAGGAAGATAAAACCTGAAAAGTACTCACTGACCTTGGCAATTTGATAAGGGGTTCTGAGAATTAAGGCAAACTTTTTTTCTTTCCCATAATCCCCTTGAAGTATCTTAAAGCCATTGGCTTTCAAGATCAAATATCTGGGTGTTCCTTTCCCAGCTAATTGATTTAGCACATTTTGCTTTAAAAAAATGCCTCCAGGCCTTAGATGCTTTTACTGAACCATGTGTAAACAAGGCAGGGGACAGAAATGTTTATAAGCAAGCACAGAGAGACAGACAGACAGACACACACACACACACACACACAGGAGAGACACAGAGAAAGAAGGGGAGAGACAGAAAGAGAATTTGCTGAGTTGATAGACAAGGATCTAGATTTTTCAAAAGTAGCCTTAAACTGTATTTATTTTTTAAATCCTTTTTTGATTTCCCTTTGAAATTGGAAGAAAATAGAAAAGCACATAAAGAAATATAGGTAAGTCTAAATGTGGGAGTGGGAAGACAGAAAATTAAGGGAATTCATGCCTAATAGACTGGGGTTTTTTTCCTGTGAAGTAGGAAAGCAAATGATCATTTAACAAAATATGTGGTAGATATGGGATTTAAGGAGAGAAACATAAGTTCAGACTAATTTATTGAGGGGAATTATAAATGGAACCAAACAGAGACAGAGTAGTACTGATTTGTTAACCTGTATTGTGATAGATTGCATAGTCGCAACATTTCAGGCACCTGCTCTGTGTGGTTTGACCTCCCAGACTCTGCTCCCCACTATCTGGGATGATGCTTACTGGGTGCTGGCAGCCGGCCAAGGGCACCCAGGACCAGGTGTTTACTGCAAGCTGCCCTTCATAGAGCTCGTGGAAACAGTTGTATTGTGCACAGCTTTCCTACCTCTCTTAGTTTGACTTTTTGATCAATCAGTTTCTGATGTGGGTATGTTAAAAATGAAACCCTGTTGTTGGGGTTATGTTAGATTCTTTTGAGTCTGTCCACTTTTGCAGTATATCACTTGGGGTTGTATTTTCAGATGCATACATATACCCTCTTGGTCCACATCCGGGACTGGAGTGAGGCATTACTCTTAGGTGCAAAATTTAAAGGGGCACCAAAAAGCTCAGTAACAAGATAAATCACATTTTAACACAATATGTTAAAATAATACAAAAATCCATGATGGATCAAATACTACAATTTTAAATGAAAAAATCCGATGTGATTCTATGAGGCCACCATCACCCTGATACCAAAACCAGACAAAGATATTACAAAAAAAGAAAATTACAGACCAATATCACTGATGAATATAGATGCAAAAATCCTCAACAAAATACTAGCAAACAGAATCCAACAACACAGTAAAAGAATAATACACCATGATCAAGTGGGATTTATCCCAGGAATGCAAGGATTCGTTAATATATGCAAATCAATCAATGTGATACACCATATTAACAAAATGAAGAATAAAAACCATATGATCATTTCAATAGATGCAGAAAAAGCTTTTGACAAAATTCAACACCCATTTATGATAAAAACTCTGCAGAAAGTGGGCATAGAGGGAAACTACCTCAAAATAATAAAGGCCATATATGACAAACCCACAGCAAACATCATTCTCAATCGTGAAAAACTGAAAGCATTTCCTCTAAGATCAGGAACAAGACAAAGATGTCCACTCTCGCCAAAATTACTCAACATAGTTTTGGAAGTCCTAGCCACGGCAATCAGAGAAGAAAAAGAGATAAAAGGAAAACAAACTGGAAAAGAAGAAGTAAAACTGTCCCTGTTTGCAGATGACATGATACTATACATAGAGAATCCTAAAGATGCCACCAGAAAACTACTAGAGCTAATCAATGAATTTGGTAAAGTTACAGGATACAAAATTAATGCACAGAAATCTCTTGCATTCCTATACACAAATGATGAAAAATCTGAAAGAGAAATTATGGAAACACTTCCATTTACCACTGCAACAAAAAGAATAAAATATCTAGGAATAAACCTACCTAGGGAGACAAAAGACCTGTATGCAGAAAACTATAAGACACTGATGAAAGAAATTAAAGATGATAGCAACAGATGGAGAGATATACCATGTTCTTGGATTGGAAAATCAATATTGTGAAAATGACTATACTACCCAAAGCAATCTACAGATTCAATGCAATCCCTATCAAATTACCAATGGCATTTTTTACGGAACTAGAACAAATCATCTTAAAATTTGTATGGAGACACAAAAGGCCCCGAATAGCTTAAGCACACTTGAGGGAAAAAAACGGAGCTGCAGGAATCAGACTCCCTGACTACAGACTATACTACAAAGCAACAGCAATCAAGACAATATGGTACTGGCACAAAAACAGAAACATAGATCAATGGAACAAGATAGAAAGCCCAGAGATAAACCCACGCACCTATGGTCAACTAATCTATGACAAAGGAGGCAAAGATATACAATGGAGAAAAGACAGCCTCTTCAATAAGTGGTGCTAGGAAAACTGGACAGCTACATGTAAAAGAATGAAATTAGAACACTCCCAAACACTATACACAAAAATAAACTCAAAGTGGATTAAAGACCTAAATATAAGAACGGACACTATAAAACTCTTAGAGGAAAATATAGGAAGAACACTCTTTGACATAAATCACAGCAAGATCTTTTGTGATCCACCTCCTAGAGTAGTGGAAATAAAAACAAAAATAAACAAATGGGACCTAATGAAATTTCAAAGCTTTTGCACAGCAAAGGAAACCATAAACAAGACCAAAAGACAACCCTCAGAATGGGCGAAAATATTTGCAAACAAATCAACGGACAAAGGATTAATCTCCAAAATATATAAACAGCTCATGCAGTTCAATATTAAAGAAACAAAGAACCCAATCCAAAAATGGGCAGAAGACCTAAATAGACATTTCTCCAAAGAAGACATACAGATGGCCAAGAAGCACATGAAAAGCTGCTCAACATCACTAATTATTAGAGCAATGCAAATCAAAACTACAATGAGGTATCACCTCACACCAGTTAGAATGGGCATCATCAGAAAATCTACAAACAACAAATGCTGGAGAGGGTGTGCAGAAAAGGGAACCCTCTTGCACTGTTGGTGGGAATGTAAATTGATACAGCCACTATGGAGAGCAGTATGGAGGTTCCTTAAAAAACTAAAAATAGAATTACCATATGATCCAGCAATCCCACTACTGGGCATATACCCTGAGAAAACCATAATTCAAAAAGACACACACACCCCAGTGTTCATTGCAGCACTATTTACAATAAATAGCCAGGTCATGGAAGCAACCTAAATGCCCATCGACAGATGAATGGATAAAGAAGATGTGGTACATATATACAATGGAACATTACCTAGCCATAAAAAGGAATGAAATTGAGTCATTTGTTGAGACGTGGATGGACCTAGAGACTGTCATACAGAGTGAAGTAAGTCAGAAAGAGAAAAACAAATATCGTATATTAACGCATGTATGTGGAACCTAGAAAAATGGTACAGATGAACCAGTTTGCAGGGCAGAAGTTGAGACACGGAAGTAGAGAACAAACGTATGGACACCAAGAGGGGGAAACTGCGGTGGGGTGGGGATGGTGGTGTGCTGAATTGGGTGATTGGGATTGACATGTATACACTGATGTATATAAAACTGATGACTGATAAGAACCTGCAGTATAAAAAACCAAACAAAAACAACTAATACTAAACTTGCTTTGGATTATTTGTATGGAAATACGTCAATATAAATTTTTCAGACATTACGTGAAATTTCTAAAAATCTTACATGTTCTGGTATAATGTTATAAGTCTTAATTCTAGTTATTACTTTAAAATGTATATCTCAGAAATAACTAAGTGTCCCTGTTAACTGCATTATTATGAACTTTCATCAAATCTTTAACCGTAGTCATTTTTAAGTCTTTTGTCATTTACAGACAGTTCTGGGTGTACTCTGATGCTTTTGCAAAAATGTTCCTATGAAAGGGTTTCATCTTCAAGGAATTCATGGAAAAGACTCTGACAAGTACAGGTTTCTGGTAACTGACTATACTGCTTAACTGAATGAATAAGCATTTTCAGAACTCTAATGGAAAACTGATGAATTCATAAAAGTGCTAACAAAAGATCAAGATGAAAAAAAATTAATTATGTGGGACTGAGTGAACTGATGAGGATGATTATAATTTTTGAGACTTTCTGTTTGAATAAAAAAAAAAAAAATCCGATGTGCACTTACAGGACTCACCTCATTCACCTCACTTCCCTCACACTATTGTCAGCCCTAAGTTACCTTCTTAGTAAACTGATCCTTTATATCCTTCCGTAAGACTCCTCTAGTCCTATTACAGCTTTTGGCTTAAATTCTGTTTTTCTGATACTACTATTATGACACTAAACTTTTGTTTAAGTTTATCGACCTTATTTTGTGTTTTCTTTTTATCATCCTTTTTCTTTGCTTCTTTTTCCTTTTCTTCTGTTGGATCGATAAGTTTTCTACATTTCCTTTATTAATTTCTTTTAACTGAGTGTTTGGCTGGTTAGCTCAAGAAAAAACTTCCTTGGGAAAATAGTACGTCACACAACCATCTTCAACTTTGAATCATTTGAGTTAATGTATTAAATTACTAATGAAAGTGATTGCCACATCAATAAAATTCCATAAACA